>NC_034438.1:7120527-7239980 GCF_002078875.1 Numida meleagris | reverse complement strand
AAAAGAAAAAAAAAAAAAAAAAAAAAAAAAATTGTAAAAATTTTGTGATAGGCTGTAGAGAGGATGTGTATGACAAATATAGTCTCTGGAAGAATGGTATAAAGTTTGCAATATGAGTCTTCCTTTATGATAATAATTGTTAGGAACACTTGCAAACATTTTAGAATACATTTAATCAGTATTGAGTTTATCAAGACTTATTATCTGTCAGACTGAAATTTCGACTTAGCTATAATTAGAGAGCTTGTTTAGGCTGTGGAACATCTCTGCTATGGTAGTGAAGGTTAGAGCATGACCATGGCCCTGTTTTACATCTTCTTATTTTTTTATGTTGGAGGCATGGTGGGATTTGGGGGTGTAGTTACGCTGGATTACTGAGATGAAATGAGTTTTTTGGACATCAGAAGCAAATAGTTTTGATATCACACTCATAGTTTTACTGAAATATCTTACAAAAAAGTTCTTTCATTCCTCAAACACTCTTAAAATGCTCTAACAAGATAATAACTGTAACCTAACGATTTTATATGCATAACCTTTTGTAGGCCATACAGCATCTTCAGGCAGAAATGGTGGGTTGTAAAAAAGCACTATAGTGGCTTATATTGTGATAGTGCTTGGAAGCCCAAACCCTATTCTTTCAGGTACAGTGTGATTTCTAGCCCACACCACTGCTCCGCAAATGCACGAGTTGATGCTTGCAGCAGCAAATAGCATCTGTTCTAGGCAGCCAGTAGTGACATGGAGTATTTTGGCAGAGGGCGTGGTGGAGGTACGGGTTTGGGTGACAGTGTCCTGAGCCTGGAAATCTATACAACCTCCTGAGGGAACTGCCAAGGTTTGTGTGATGCTGTAATAAGCTAGAAACAGCATTCGGAGACTTTATATTTGTGCATTTGTGTCACTGCAGAGGTGTTGGGCAGTGGAGGGACTGCAAGCATCAATCTTGGAGTCATGGAGGCAAATGCTGCATGTGTATGTAAAACACCATTCCGGTCATGTAAAGCTCACCGTTTGGTCTACATACAATAGAGAAAGGAAAGAAAATCTGCAGAGATGATAGGAGAGATGGCAAGGCAGGGTGACTACAGAAGCATATTGCCATACGTGCTTGCTGAGTGCCCAGCCGTTCTCTATGCCTGCCTTGCTGTTATCTTCCAGCAGTAGTAACCAGCAGTTGTTAGCCCTAGCAGGGCTTGCTATTCTGATTACAATCTTGCTTTTTCCCCTCTGCTTGGATTCCCATGTAATTTTAGCAGTATTCTTATGGAGAACTGTTAGAGCAAGATAGGAAGTGAATGTTTTATGGCAGCTGAAATCCTTGCTGGAAAATGGCTTAGAGCATTCTCTTTTAACCTGAGCACTTAGCACGATATTTGTTGCAATCAAAAACATGGAAATGAGGAGGCCTTGTTGCAGAGTTAATGAAGAAGATTTCATTGTACACAAACCCTCAGTCCTAGCTATGCTTGCGATCAGAAGGTGCTTATTTTCCCATCTTTCAGTAAGTTCTTACCTGCTTGTGCGCTGTTATGAAAACATTTTCCATACCTAACAGATGAGGCACAGAGGAGGGGGCCTGTGGGAGAGTACACGCTGTGCCCTGGGGGAGGAAACAGGATCTTTGTTTGCTGTTTGATATCAGAAATGAATTACTTAAGGGCATGCCCCCGCCATGCTTTGGTTGGCTACCTGAGCCTGCTCCAAATGGGCTGATATGTTATACCGCATTGTGGTATTAGCTCGGCTCCCAGAAGCAGTAGAGCTGCATCAGTAATTAGTTCTTCTCAGCAAGCTTAATTAGCAGGCTCAAGCAGATACTGCACTGACATGGATACTTAGCTCCTGGTTACTGAGCCAGCTTAAGTATGCGTGCAAGAGCCAAACGCTGTGCAGAGTGAACTTAAAGTTTTTCCATCTCTGTTTTATTTCATTTACAAAGCAGAGCTTTTAAAACTTCTTTCTTTGAACTCTTGCTACAATCAGTGCCCTTAAAGATTCCCTGTACCTATGAAAAGGAGTACTGCTTTAAACAAGGACAAAACATGTGTGATTAAAGAATACTCCTTTTGATTAAAATCCATTGGTTAATTTTTCAAATGAATTTTCATTGTTTTTATTACTTTTAAAAAAAATCAAATCCCATTTCAGTCATCTTTTTAGGCAGGAGATGATTTATAGGAAATGATCTGAGTGTTTATTCGAACATCCAAATGTAATAAATCTGCTCAGTATTTCAATAGCGTGCTTATTAATAGAACACATTATTCTGTTCAATATTGCGTTGTCTTTAAAATTTAGCAGAGCATTAGTAGTAATGAAACTAGTTTAAATCAATATATCCCTGTTATGAACGCATCTACTTGAGGAATAAAATTCAAAAATTTCCCTGTAGCATAACAACTGGGTGATAATTGCATAAAAAGGTTTTAAAGGGAGACTTTCAGGGAAGTTCTAGTTTCTAATTTAGGATGTATGCAGATCACGACGTATTAATTGCAATAGAAATATTTTCAGGACTAAAAAAATTCACCAGAAAGTAGTTTGATTGCAGAGAATGAAATTTTGGTCTCACTGGCAGTAATGAAAAAGCTCCCTTTCATCGGAGTAGGCTTTATAACTACACAAAATGCAATGACTAAAATGAGTATTGTGAATACGGTCCAAAAAATATCACAGATATTTCTCTATTCAGTTGCAAAAATGGTGTGAAAAAACAAATACGCAAAGAAAAACTAAAATTAGATTTAACATTCCCAGCTTGGCAATCTCGTGTTTCCATTAAATGTATGGGCCAGAATTCTTATACTTAGACATCTAAAATTAGACCCCCGAATAAAAGACCTGATTGTAGAAAATGCTTGAGTGCAATGTTTGTAGAGATGCACGTCCTAGTTCTGATAGTTTAATTTTAGTTTTGTTAGTGATTTACTGTCAGTTTGTTTAATTCAGCATTGACACAAAATACCTAATTCACTTGACTTAAGCATGGTGAGCACAGGAACATGCCCCATGTGGTGTGCCCTTGCACACAGCCAGCGAAGGGATTGGGAGTCCATGGTATGGAACCTGTTCCACAGCAGAAGAACAAAAGCCAGTCCCTATACAAGAACCCTCTTCTCAAACTTCGCAGATACTGCCAAACAGAGGAAGGAATTTGCTCCTCTGCTCTATGTCATCATCTGCCTTTGGAGCTGAAGCTCTTCAGAAAACATTGTCTTAGGGTGCTATCATCAGGTGGGTGAGTAGTAAGCTGTTGCAAATGGGTA
This sequence comes from Numida meleagris, assembly GCF_002078875.1. Taxonomy (NCBI): domain Eukaryota; kingdom Metazoa; phylum Chordata; class Aves; order Galliformes; family Numididae; genus Numida; species Numida meleagris. The sequence continues at coordinate 7,236,711 of NC_034438.1, read as the reverse complement.
TCTTGAGACACAGAGAGGATGAGTGATTTACTGTTGAGATATCAGTGGAAGAGACAGATGAGTGACAGCATTCCTGCTCATGAGCTCCCAAGCTCTTTCCCTTCCCTAAGATGTTGAAATGTAATGAAACTTAAACATTTTTAAACAACTTCCAGATTAAATTTTAATAGGAATGAAAAATGAACAATATTCTTACAAGTAAGAAATGGTCTTCATTATTTTTTAAAGTCCGTATCATAAGGAACAGCACCATTAATAAGAGCCCTGAGTTTTTTTTATATTATGTACACTGTTCAGATAGAAATTTAACAGGGAATTTTAATGAAATGATGGCAGAAATCACATTTTTATTACATCCCTTTGCAGAATATTTCCTGTGAGACCAAGATAGAGAGAGGCCAAAATTAATGGCTTTTCATAGGAACTGAGTGATAAGTTATGGAAAGCTTATAGAGATAATAATTTTAGGCTGCTGTTTGGATAGCTAAACAGCCTTATGGAGAATTGCTGCTTAATAGACATATCATGGGAATTAAAGACATTTGGATGTTAATTTGTATACATATTTTGGTGTAGGACCATGAAGAGAAATTCAGTTTATGTTTTGTTTGCTGCTCTGCAGAGAGAGGTAAAGGATTCACTCACTGGGTAGTTCCTGTCGCTTGACCACGAAGGAGAACATGGAGCATTGTCAGGGGGCGGCCTCTCCCCCTCTTCCTCCCCTCTTGTGGTTTCTAATCTGAATGTAAGAGAGCGTGATAAGATCTTACCACGGTTTTGTTCTCATTAAAAATTAAAGAAATTGTTATTTTGGGAAATAAGAGTTATGTTTAGGGAAAATAAGCACCAAAAATATTTATGAAAATCTAAGCAATCTGGCATATTATGTTGACTTAGAGTCGAGCTTGTATTGCCCACTTGGCAAATATATTTTACCATATTGCTGTACAACTATAATAATAAATGAACATATACAAAAGCCCCCTATCCTCTATGGCAACTGGCATTTCAGAAGCACTTCACGTGCTCACTTTCTTGTATTTTAAATGCAGATGTTCATCCAACTTTTAATACCAATGGGAGGCCCTGTTCAAAACCTGCATTAGACAGAAGCACAAGGTGGCAATAAACTTAATTCGGGCTTTTATCTTTCTTGGTTCCACCTCAAAGCTTTTAAATATTGCAGTTCTGAAGTGCGAATTTCTTTTGTGTGAGTCATTTCTGCGAACACCTGTGAGCGGCTGGGTTTAATTGGGCTACAGCTGGCGCTGATTGTGTGCGCAGGGGCTGGGGGAGGCACCGCAATCCGCTGCCTTCGCGGCAGGCATCATTATCTCCTTCCTTCTCAGCTCCTTTTTTTCTTATATGCAGGTTAGCAAGGTTTAGGGATTAGGGACTGGAAATAGAAGGGGCTCCGGTGAGATTTGATGCTTTGTGGATGAAGTCATTTCGGCAAATATATCTGCATGCATCAACACCTTACTGAACAAGTCAAGCGCAGATTCGCTAATCTTGTTAGTTGATTTGCAGTAGTTCTGGAGCTTTCCTTGAGGTGACTGTGCCAGGAGATGGGGAGGCTGAAGTGCACAGCAGTGACAGCAGTGTGCAAGAGGGGAGTCAAGGTTTTAGGTTTCTCCTCTCCCTGTAAACCGTTAGCATTTTTAGTGGAAAATATCCACCTCTCTGTGGTCAACAAAATGTAATACAGTTTTGTGTATAGACGTTTTTGATCCGTGACTTGGGTTTAGTCATTGATGATCTCATTTGCATCCTAATTTTTCTGATCTTAATCATAGAATGGTTTGGGTAGGAAGGAACCTTAGCGATCATTTAGTTCCAATTCCCCTGCCATGGGCAAGGACACTCCCACTAGACTGGGCTGCTCAAAGCCCCATCCCTCCTGGCCTTGAACGCCTCCAGGGAGAGGGCACCCACAACCTCTCTGGGCAACGTGTTCCAGTGTCTCACCACCCTCACAGCAAAGAATTTCTTAGATCTGGTCTAAATCTACCCTCTTCCAGTTTAAAGCCATTTCCCCTCATCATGTCGCTACACGACCTTATAAAAAGTCCCTCCCCAGCTTTCCTGTAGGCCCCCTTCAGGTACTGGAAGGCTGCTATAAGGTGCCCCCAAAGCCTTCTCTTCTCCAAGATGAGGAACCCCAACAACTTAATAACATAGTTTACATTAGCAGGCTGTGACTTTCCTTTTGTATCTTGTGCTTGTCCTTCTAGTTTGGAAAAACTGTTGCTCTGATTTATATTTTATTTGTTTATTTTTTAAAGTTAAATTCAGAATTAGGTGCTGGAAATACAGACACTCTTATTTCATACAAGAATCTACGACAGTCCACTTGTTTAGAATATACACAATTAAGAGGAAGTACTTTTTCCCCTCTGTTACTGTCATGTGATAGATAAGTACAGTTTTCTACCTGTAGGTTACACTGTGCTTTGCAGATGAAGATGAATTATATAGCATTCATAGGGTAAGGAAGGATGGGGGGAAGGGAAAAATCTAGCCGAATCACTTGAACTAAGCCACAGCATCCTAGAGGTCATACTGCCTAGTGCTAAAGAGAAGAAAATAGCCTCTATATGAAATATTTTATTCACAACAGGAGCAAAACTGAGACTTTCTAAATCTTAATTGAAAACTGGGAAAAGCCCTGAGCATATACATATGCCTTTTGGATTATAATAGGCCTTGTAGTCTTCTTGTGTCCGTTACAAATGGATTGTAATTTGGAAAATTGTGTAATTTGTGAATCCGGTGAGTTTGCTGCATCCTCCGTTGCCAAGTGTTTTTCCATTAAGCATTCACTGTGTGTGGCCTGGAGGGGCCCTTCATGCCATTGTATTGTGAATCCTGTGTTCTGGGGCTTAGCAGTCAGTCTTCTGCAAGGTGAGATTTGCTTTAAAACAAAAAGACCTTTTAAGAGGCCATGAAAAGTAAGGAAACAGCTTTCCACTTTTGTATAAAAGCAGCACTGACTGCAGCTAGATTTCTCCTTTTATATGGGCCACACGCAGTCTTGTTGATGATTGACTTTGTTCCAGCAAGAGGAACACTAGTCTTCAGCTTTGAAGGGATTTTTTTTTTCACTCTGACTTCTGTAAAATGTATAATGTCTTGCCTCCTCCAAGTTTTCTCTAAAACGTGGTTTTTGTGACTGCCTACATTCCCCAGAAGGTGTAGCAGTTGCCCCCTAACTTCAGTGCGACTTGTTCAGGTTTCCTGTTTGTCTTCCCAATTTTGTTTAATTGGAATACATTAATATAGCAGACACTTTGCCTTCCTCTAACCAGATTTAGGGCTGAGAATGAGTGGAAAGGTCTTATCTTAATGAAAATGAATTTTCTTCTGTCTGAACAATAATGCAATAAAATGATCAGCCTTTAAAAAAAAAAAAAGATGTTAATTGCCTGCATGTGTAATGCTACCTAGCAACATTTGCAGCAGGCCCTGGTGCTGGTCAGGGTTTTTTTGGAGAGTACTGAGAGATAACGTTATTAGTAACAATTAAAACAAATGTTTCCTTTGTGTCTTGAAGAAGGCTTGTTTAGCAAAATCTCTCAAAGGCAAATCATCGAACGTGTGCAGCTGTTTTATTTGTTTTGCAGGAAAGCAGATGATTTGAAGAGGGACTGCAGCATACCTTAGACCTTGCAAAGCAGTGTCACTGGAGGTAGCAGCAGTCAAAAGTATTGAGCAATGGGGCCAGTACAGGCTTGAGTGCAGACAAGTGGGCTGTGGGCTTCGTGAACTGTAAGGGGTGAGAAACAGCCACCTCCAATATTTTTCTTACAGTAACTGAAAGCCTTAGTTCCTGAATTAATTAATCAAAGGCCCAAGACTGCAATGTCGTTATGAATAGTCAGAACGTTTTCAGCTTGGTGCTTTGGCTCATCAGTCTGGCAGGCACTGAACTCTGTCAATCCCTATTGAAGTTGTGCCAATCTTCTTAGATGAAGCTGATTGATGTGAGACCTTTCCTCACCATTCATTTGGACAGCCAGACTGTGTGTGACTAAATTTTTGGCCATCACAGACATTCACATGAATTCATTTTGATTAGTTCTAGTTTGAGACTTCGGGGAAACATGAAAAGTGAATTGCCATTCTTATCCTCCCTTCCCCCATGTCATTCTCAAGCTCTTCCCTTGTCCATCCACAACCACTGTGCTTGCGTGCGTGCATGTATGTGAATACACATGCAGCCATTTCTGTTGCTAGGCATTAATCCATGGGTCCAGACAGAGTTCAAGAGCTTTTTTTTTTTTTGTTTAATTACTAATTGTCTTTTGCCAAGCTATTTATTTTCTCCATTCAGCACAATATTGGAAAATGATGCTGTTTTCTCAGTGGCAGCATTTTAATACTTGCTCTGTCTTCAGTAAGTTGCTTTACTTTTTCTGCTATCTGGTACAAATTTAGTGTAAATTAAATGACCAGTTCATTTTTTGCGCTCCATAGGCTGCAGCAAGTAATAAACAGCTTATGTAATCTCCTAATCATGAACTCAGCCAAAAAATGTCATAAAACTCTGCAGCATACAGCACCTTGCAATGATTTCTGTAGCCTGCGGAAACCATATATTATGAATATTATTTGCTGTGGGTTTTTTTTTCTTTTCATTTGAATTGTCATCATCCTCCATTTGCAGGAGAAAGAAAGACTTCCCTTTTTCCTTTCTTATTTGATCTTGCACTTTGAATCCGCATTTGTTGTCTCTTCATATGGTTATTAGTTCTATTTGTGGTCGTCACTTTCTTTCATCAAACTGAAGAAATGATATAAAACCCACAAGCATTAGAGACAAAGAACTTCCCTATACTTTCCTCTTTCCACCTCTACCCTCCCCATTTTCTGGACTTCTCCCAGATTTCTGGTTTTACTTTCGGTACTTCATCTAAACTTTGCATTTTCATTGTGTGTGACCAAACCTTTCATCTCCCTTCTCTTGCTCCAACAGCAGAATTTTGTTCCTTCCATATATTTAAAAAAAAAAAAAAATTCTTTTTCCAGCATTTTTATATTCAGCCTTTACTTCCTGTTTCATTATATTACACCTGTTTTTAGTATTCTCTATAACTGTTGTCTGTTCCTTGGTGTTAACCGTAGTGAATACTATGATGTATTATTTCTTAAGTGTTTGTCTTTTAACAGTCTCATTGGTGTTGTAAATTACTATCATTATTACATTTCAATTCTTTTTTCTAATGGTAGTACTTTGAAAGAGCATTATAGAAGAGCATGCTGTGTTTCAGACTTAGTGATATGAAAGTGTTGAGCATTTTCTTCTCAAACCCTTTTAGAGGTAATTTTTCAGTCTTCATGTTGCTGCCATTAATGCCACCTGTATCTCAGCCAGTCTTTTCTTTGTGCATTTATGAGAATTGATTTGAACAGAATGATAGATGTGGTCTAAGATTTACTTTGAGGAAACTTCACAAGAGGATCTTATGGTATGCGAAGGGTTAGAAGTAGGTTTGTGTGCCTTCATGTATAAGGTAGTACTGACCTGGGATTCTTCTGGAGGACTTCTTGGTTAGCCCTTGGAAGGTAGTTTGCTACTCCCTTGCAGGTGATGCTCTGCCTAGGAAAACCAGTCCTCTTAAATCTGTTCTATGCACAATGCTGTTTTCACTTGCATTTGTATCTTACTTTATAAATCTATGTTCAGCTAAAGTGATTCAACATGGGCTTGAACTAATACTGCTGATACTGAGTGTTTTGACTTTAAAACTCATGAAAGCTGAGACCGAGCTCCTCTGCACCCTCCTAAAGTACTAATTGCTGTAATGTCAGCCATGCGTTCTAGATAGCCAGTAAAAACTGTCTCCTGGTAAACCTTTTTTTCCATGTAAAAAGTAGGAATCTCTTGTGCTAAGCAATTGGTCAGTGCAGTTTAATGAAATTGCATTGAGTTATGAGATTTTTAAGTGAGAGGTAAACAGTGAGCTTAGATGCAGTAGTCAGGATTTATCGAAGAGAAGTAATGCAACATACATTAAGGAGAAAAAAGCTATGGGAATCTGAAAAGGAATTGCAGACTCCGCCTATTGAAGATGGAGGAGAGAATCCTGGGCTCTGTTGTTGTCAAGCTGTACCTATGAGCAAAGAAATCCACATACCAGTTTCTGGGTCTTCACTGCCTCTGCTGCTCTTGATAAATACCTTAATAGAACAGTGTTTGTAAAAGTATACAGTTTTGAATGCTTTGTTAATCTAGAGCGAAAGACTGAGGAGTGTAGAGTGTGAGTGTTATAACTATCTGCAGTTCTGGCACCCTGTCTGCTTCTTTATTTACTGTTACACATTCGACACACTTGAAAACTTTTGAGTTAAAATGTGTTTTTTTTTCTTTTAATATGGAATGATGTCTTTTATATTTTTTCCTCTGAATTGATCAGTCATTTTTATTTAGATTTGATTGCTGTAATACAACTGCTGCTTATTTTTCTTTTTAATGCTTAGCCCTTGCCCAAGGTGCCTTAAGGAGAGGAGGAATAGATCAAAATAATAATTTTTCTTCTCCTAACATTAAGATATGAGTTTTTAAATGACTCAGGCCAATTTACTGCGGGGTAGATTGATTGTGGATACACTCAAAATCTATTGAATTGATTGACGATGCTGTTCTATTGACATGCCTGTTCCAAAAGAGAATGTGGGATAATAGGTTGAAGATTTGATGAATATCATTTTATTTAGAGAAAATTATGTTTTGGTGCATTTGGTACATTTGTAATATGGGAAAGACTTTGAAAGTTACCTTCAAAAAGGTGATTGTAGGAAGGCCTCCATTGCTGAAACGAAGCCTTGTGGGAACGGAAGGGTTTGGCAGTGCTCCAGTTCCAGAGTGATTCCACTGCTTGGAAAACAGAAGAAAAATACATTTGCATGGGTTATGCTCTCTGAAGGTTTAAAAAAAAAATCCCAAAACTTTAATTTTAATTTAGCTTGTAAGTTGTATGTACTCTTTTGGAACCTGGATGAATGAAGTTGGTTGTAACTTTTTTTTTCCCAGAAATATTTGTAAGTTTTTAAATCTGTATTTAAAAGTGGGTAACCTGGCTCACTCGTTGAAGAGGAAAGTTATGCTTACTTTCAAATTCTTCCAGTTTATGTAATTACTTTTGTAGCTTTTATTAAAGAAGGGTTGTGGTTTACCCCCAGTATTCAGCAAAGCACTACACAGCTGCCTGCTCCTTCCACCCTCTAGACTAGTGGGATGAGGCTTAGAACTGCAAGTGCAAAAGTTAGCAAAGAAACAGAGAAAATAAAAACAGGAAAAACAAAAGCCAAAATAGCCCCCAAAGCAACAATTGCTCACTTCCAGCTGACCTATGCCCTGCCAGTCCTTGAGCAATGGCAGCCCTGGCAATCTTTTTGCTGAGCTTAATGTCTTATGGTATGGAATATTCCTTTGGCCAGTTTGGGTCAGCTGTCCTGGTTGTCTCTTCCTTGCTCCTTCTGCACCCCGAGCTTCTTGCTAGTGGGTCAGCATGAGTGGAAAGAAGCAGAAAATGCCTTGACTCTGCAAGCAGTGTTCAGCAACATCTGAAACACTGCTGTGTTATCAACACTCTTTTCATCACAAATCCAAAACATAGCACCATACAAGCTGGTTTGAAGAAAATTAACTTTATCCCAGCCCAGACTGGTACAATAAGACATTTCAAAATAGATTTCCTTGAAATCATATAGTATAATTCCCAAGGATATGTATGAAATCCTAAAATCAGCTGGAAAGTAAGATGACAGATTCCCAAATTGTGTCACACTGCTCGTCTGTTGAATTGGTTCTTTTGTTTCTGCTGTTATGCTAGAATGCATGTTAAAAGTTCTTTTTGATCTTTTCAGTGTTACTTTTACTTTCTGAAGCAGAATGTCTGCAAGTTTAAATCTTAATTTAGAACAGAGGTGTTTTCTGAGTGCAGCAAATAAGGTATAAGAGAAGGAAAAGGTTAATTTCCAGCTCCGTCTTCTCTATGCTTAATGTATGGCAAAAATTCAAGTTATCTCCCAAATTTAATCTTTAAGAATGTCTCTTTCAAGTGATTTTGAGACAACTTGCTACTTCTCAGGGTGAAGCCTGAGTCTTGTGTGGCTTGGCCTTGCATCCCAGCTGACTAGGGTAGATTGGCACTAGGATCTTCCTTCTGTGTTGTGGGGGTTCTCTGTGGTGCCTTAGGGCTTAAGATGTAAGAACTAGTAGTTATTTCAAGGCTCTTCTTGACCAATTGTTGGGCCACTTTCATAGCCTTACCTTCAAGGAGCACCTAAACTATCGCTTAATGTAGCATCTACATCTTGCTAAGTGCTCATTCTGCGGTGGACACGAGAAAGTTACAGAAGTTGTGAGGTTACCTTAGCAAGCAGAAAACAAAATGCTTGCTCTATTTCTTACACACTTTCCATAGGCATTAATAATAGCCGTAGTTTTGTCTAAAAAGTTGATCCGATGAGGATAACTCTATTGCATAAGATCCCATGTTTTGTCTGTCATCTGGGCAGGAACAGTAGCCAGTTCTTCAGCGTTCTGAGGCACAGGGTGTGGGCTTTCATGTCCTTTTTTTTTCCTCTTCATGTATATGAACAAGTAGTATTTGCAAGCCCTAAGACCCCATCCTGTCTGCACTCTTCCGAGGTATCTGGCAGGCCTTTGTTGGGTAACAATAAAGCTGTCAGTGAGGGGAGTAGTGGCACCATTGGAGACTGCGGCAGGCTGGAGACCAGCTCCACAGCTGAACCAGACTGTGCTCAGACTCACTATGGCAATCTTTATGTTACTGAAGAAATGATTCAGGCAGATTATCCTTGGCTTGTGCAAAGATGTAGGTCACAAACAGCTGTGAGTCTGCACCCGATTTGAAGGTAAAGGTGGTAGTCATAGACTTGAGGGATATTAGAAGGTAGATTTAACAGCTACAGAGAAGCTGATCCGTGTTAGAGACTTTCAACCAGGTCGAGTAAAGTTGAACAGTGCTAGGCAATGCTGAAAGACTAACGAAGGCTGCACTTAAGTTCAGCTAAATCAGGCAAGACTCTGAAGCACAAACCAAATGCCTAGAACAAAGGTCATGTGGAGACAGAACAGCTCCAAATAATGGCAGGAAGCCATGTGCAAAGATTAGGGAATCGATGGATGTACATGTGCATTGCTGTAGCTAGCCAAACATGATGTCTATCTGAACATACAACGGATAAGAGCCAAGGTGAGTAAATTCTACATTCTAGCTGTTAACAGACCCTGTGTTGAAGCTCAGACAGAACTTGCTTGTTTCATGCTGTCTTGCAGTTTATCATGGATGGGGCAAAAATAACTGGAAGGATGATTCCGGTAGCAAGCTGAGGTAAGGCAAAAGCAGCCAAGGGACCTGAAAGATGAAAAAGTCATCTCTTCCAAATGCATCAGTGGTCACACAAAGAGGGAGCCACATTGCTCCTTAGCATCCTTGTCTTAAGTGGGCTGTGCCAGGAGAGAAGTATTTCCATTCTGCATATACTCGGGACAACGGAGAATTTGGGATGAAATCTAGCTTTCCAAGAGAGAACAGCTTCAAAGTATTATTTAGCCTTTGCTGCTCCCTTTCTAGAAGTTATCATAAACTCATTTATTTCCCTCCCAACTCTGATATGAGGCTGTAGTTTTCTGTGCTAAAAGAAATTACAACTATTACTTTGTGACTTGGGTACTGCCATGAGTACGGTACAAGCAGGTGCAGGTGCCAATTTTTTTTCAATCAGAATTGAATTCAGAGGTTAATACTGATGCAGTTGAAGACAGAAATTTCAATACAAAATATGAGACTCCTACAGTTCTAGTTAGTTGCCTTTGATGAATTGAAATAAATTCATATTCTCTTATTAAAAGCCCAGAGAAGAAACTGAAATTCAGCTCTGTATGCATGATTCTTTTTAAAATGAAGGCTAAGAAAATCCCAATTGATACATATAAGACATAGCTTTTTAATTTATTGCTCAAGCATATGCAAAAAGGCATTAATTTTCAGTAATATAAAATTCTCGATGTGTATTGCCTGGAGCTATGGTTTTGAACCTAAATTGCATGTATTTACTAAGCCATATAGCTCTGCAACTTGGAAAATGGAAGTGCATTTCAAATGTGTGCAGAGATTGCTACTGTTAAAACCAGTTGTAATTTATAAGTGAGAAAAATAAAGCTTCGGATGGCAGATGAAGAGACACCTATATTGACTCCATATGCTTGGCTGCATGAGGTACATTCCTGAAAATAGGAAGCAAGTGCCATATTTTAAGGAATTTCAGAAGTCAAGCATCAAGGGGTAATAGAGTTGACCTCCAATTTCAGAAATCACAAGCTAACATTTGAGAGCATTTCACTTCCAAACTTCATTTAAAGCTCTGCTTAGCAATCAGTTTTATTATAGTAAGGATTTTTGGCTGGGAGGCACATTGGTTGTACTGCTACCTAGCTGACTTTTCCCTTCAGTAGCTGATACCAGTGGCCAAGTGTGAAAAGCACTTCAGACTCTGTGCAGGTATAGTTGGGTTGGCCTAGTGTCCGTGGTTTCACAAGTGGGTTTTTGCATTCACTGCTCTTTGAGCCTTGAGCAAAGGACAATGTAGTTCGCTTATGTTTCAAACAGGAGTTTTTATTTTTACTTTACTGTCTTCTCGGTGTTGAAAGATTTTAAATGGCATTTTTCTATCAGCCTCTTCCTTGAGTATCCATTATCTGTTGATGTAGTATGTTATCTAAAGGCTGCCTCTTGGTATTCTCAGTGGGTAATTGTCAGCACTGGTGCTGCTCACTCTACAAAGGTGTTAAGGAAATACAGGTTTTGGATGTATACTTAGTGTTGAATTGATTTCACCCTGTGTTCTCTCCATCTGGAAGTGAAGATTCAATACAAACACAATGTTATTCTTTCCAAAATGATATAACTTTGCTTTCAGTATAGATTTGAAAATTCATAGAAAAATGAAAGTTAAAAGTATCGGTTTTCTGACTAGATGAGAAGCATTAGCATAATGAAATAAAACTGTGACTTCTATGACCTTTGCTATCTGCTCTTATCTTGCCCAAGTTATTGTGTGTCTGCTGGTTCTCATATGAATAGAAAAAGCTTTCAGAATGTTGTAACTGCCACTGGGAAGACTTGAACACAGTTAAACATCAATTAGCGCATCCAGAGTAGTTACTAGCAAGCTGTCTGCCTTTCTTCCAAAAAAAAAAAAAAAAGGAAGTTTCAGTGTATTTTCTGTTAAGCAGTTTTTTTTGATCATTCATAAATATCCATACTTGCTTTCTGAAGACAGAATTTCAGCCTTATTAACACACAATGTGTAAATTTGTACAAGAACAGAACATTATTTTACCAGCTGAACTGCGAAAATGACAGGTTTAAAGAAAATGCTCAGAAACACATCCTGGATGAATAAGGCTTCTATTTTAGGAAATACAGAGTGGTTGTAGAAGCAAATGCAGGACAAAATTTCTGAGTGGACATAATATCTTCTATTAAACTGGACTGGCATGCCTTGGAAAATTAGTAAGGTTCTGGGCAGCCAAACCTTTTTTGAGGTCTGAAATGGAAGCCACAGATTTCAAAGCTAAATACAACTTGAGAACAGTTACAGTTTGGTTAATATGTAGTTTGGATGTTTAGGTGTTTGTCCATCAAACTGTGAAATCCTAGGTTACCCTAGAGTTATAAAGCAAATCATTTACTTGAAGTCACGAATAAATGTCATCCATGGTGCTTAGTTTTTTTCAAAAGTACTTGTGCTGTACAGATATCCAGACTATTATGTGTTGTTAGCAGTATGCTCTCATGCCTGTTAGTGTTTAAAAGCTAGAATGTTGTTTATACCCATGCTTGTATTTGTTTCAGATTTGGAGGAAAGGAGGGGTTGCTTCCACAATGTATGGTGATTATTGGCAAAGCCAGGAAGCTTTTCTACTGAATTAACTCCTTTGTCAAATGGCACATTTATTTTCAGGGAGACTATTTGGACAATTCCATGAACTTGAAATAGTCCGGTTACTTTAGCACTGTAGACTGAAGAAGGGAAAACAAAGAGACAGAAGGCACAATTTTCATACTAAGGTTCCTCCCCTGCTTTACTGCTGAGGAAATGAGCTGCCACATCTGCTGTGCTGTGACAAGGTCTGGACAGGCTACACCCAGAAGTCTATATGGAACTGGAATACAGGCAGATGATGAGATTGTTTGAGCTGTAGGCTATCTATGCTGTCACATTTAATGGCATACATTCAGCATCATCACAGACAATACTGAGGCAGAACACAAGTATATGGAGCACCATCTTTTTTGACTCTTCCCAGAAATTGATTTCTTATGTTTATTAGTTACAGTGATACAGAGACACTGATGTTGCTGGTATGGGTGAATCAGTGGTGCCAAGAACAGGGCCGTTTAGCCAATTTACAATTTAGCACTGGCTATTCAAATCTGAATTGAAAGAGAGACTAATTTCTGGTAGATGTTTTTTTGCAACAACATTACCGTGTGAGCAGTATAAATGTTGCCAATTGGATTTCTCCTTATGTATAAAGATTTTGTTGTTTTGGATCTGAATTGCCATTCTGATTTTTTTATTATTATTTTTGTTGTTAGTGACTAAATATTGGCATTCAGATTGATAGCTAGAATTCATTTCAGAAAGATTAATTTATGAATGATTTCTTAATATAAAAACTACTCGTGTTTCTCTTAACCCTTTGGAACTGCTAATGCAATGGGGCCCTTCTGTAACACAGGACTGTACCAGGAATCTATGAGATTTTTATCCTCTGAAAGCTGGGCCACTTCAGCTTTGATTTTTTTTTTTTTAATATCTTGAGTTTGCTGGGATTCTGCAATTCGGTTGTCACTAAGACTCAGGGAGACCCCTTGTTATTTTGTGACCTCAGCATCTCCATTGGTAAAACAAGGATAACAGTGCTTAGTTACTGCTAGATATATTCTGGTATAATGTTTACAAGTACCTCTAAGGGTTACCAGTCCTTTCCAAGCGCCTAGTATTTCTGCTGATTTCACTTTACGTAAAAAAATGTGTGTTTGTGTGGTTGGGGTGGGGTTTCAATCATCTGATGTCAAGTTTTGTTTTATTTTTGTAATGATTTATGCAGTTGTTAATCAGCAGCCGACTCCTCCGAGGAAACTTCAGGGAGATCATGCATTTAGAAACAATCTTGCTTCTAGTATTTTCTCTCCATTGTATTTTTCTTCCTTTGTTCTTTTGTTCTCCCTTATAAAGGACATTTGCATGAAAACAAGATTTTTGTTTCTTAAGAGTTCATCTGCTCCTGCTGCTTATTCCCCACCTGGCCATAATCCTCTGTTTGTGACATCTCAATTGGTGGCTGTGCAAATGATTATGATGTCGAAGACAGGATTATGACTTCAGGTGAGAAACAAACAGCAGGAACAGGTGAACTCAAGAGAAATACACATCTCGATTTTTCTGTAACTATTGTTATGCTAAAAGCACGAGCAAAATGCTGGCAATAGATTATGTATGCATATAGAAAATAACTGATATATAGGCAAATTGTATCATACTAGTGAGTAACACGACAAATCTATTCTTGAAATTGCCTTCAACTTATTCTCTAGATTCAGGTATAGAACACTACAGTAGTGGGATAATATCCAATGACACTGTGATTAGGACATTGGTTTTTGGTTGTTTTTTCTTTGTTTGTTTGTTTTTCTTTACAGTGTTACAATTCTTGTAAGAGGGTCCTTCTGTGTACTTGTGTTGTAAGATGACATCCTTAGTTCACGTATAATGACGTTTGATTAAAAATATAAAAAGAGTATGACCAAAACTGTTGACGGTAAGTGAGGTAACTGGGATCTTTGGTGAGATTGCAGCAGATCCCAAAGTTGTGCGATACAGTGAGAGGTTCTTAGTATTGCCTGATTTCTGCTTGAGGTTTTTTTGTCCATTTGCGGTTGCACTTCATTTTTGTTTTGGAGGAGCCCCACAGCCCCTGCAAGCCATTTCTCTAGAAGCTTTTGCAGAATATCTCCTTTTGAAATTTATTCTTGGCAGTTGGAGTCTTATGATGATAAATAACTTGTATGGCTCTGCACCAACTAGTGGGAGAAAAGCATTTGCTAAAAATCTTTGCTGGTATGAGTATAATGCAAGAGGTGTGTGTGTTATAATGCTGGTTGATGTAACTAATGCGAGATTATTTCTTTGGTAAATTCCTAGTTGACTGTGAAAGTAGTGCTCAAGAGAAACCTCGTATAAGGAGTCAGCTTGTGGACTTGTGACTATGCTGACAATTTTGGGTTAAGAAATATTTTTTTCCATTCATCGTGGTTTTAAGAATACCCGCTTATGGATAGATTATCAGTTTCTTTAGAGATGTTGGATAATTGTTCTTTTTGTGTGCAATTTATGGAATGAAATAGAATAAATTGTTATCCTATATTCATAAGTAACTGGGCTGGTACAGGATGCATAGATGAAAGTAGGAGGGAAGAGGGGAGTTAATATTCAAAGAATTAGACATTGAAAGCCATCCAATCTGTAAGTTTGATATTTGAAGTACTCCCGGCTTCAGAGAAACCATGGGGAGTGGTTTTTTTTTTTTTTTTTTTTAACAGAATCAAAGTAGTTATCTTCGGGATCCCGGTAATTAAAGTTAGAAAGTTGGTAGTGTTTTTATTGCAGGCAATTCTAGTGGTGAGATTAACGTTAGATAATCTTATCATAAAATAACCAGACACCCTGTGATGATCTGACACATGAGAGGCTGCACAGAGCTCTTGGTCCCCCAAGGGCTGTGATTGTTTTATGGTTTTATCTCATGATAACCATGCTTTGGTTTTACCCTTTTCTAGGAGTTTCATATAGTACCCATCTCGCTGCCTCCCCCTGTAAATTTGTAATTTAACACCACTCTAGGAAATGGCAAATCAGCATGAAACTATTAATCTTATCTCGTATCATGAAACAGACACTGATCCAAGAGATTTGATTACTTTGCTTCTGGTCATTATCCTGAGTGAAAGCTGAGCTTGGGCATTTGTATCATCAACATTTCTTTCTTTCATCAGAAAGCAAAAGATTTCAAAAACAAAGTGAAATTCTACGGTTGATCTCATTTAGTGTTTCAGGCCACAAAAATACCATGTGGCACCAAACTCCGTTAACTGGTCACTTTGCGATAAACTGCAGCATGAAAGCCCTAATTTCTACCTGATGTCTAGAGCTTCTTTCCTAGTCATTAAAAGAGTGATGAAGGGCCTGAATGTCAGGTATGAGGGCTCTAAATAATCTGTAGTGATTTTAATGAGTTCAGTCACAATTGCCACAGGTTTGTCTTGCCTCATAAGTATTTCTGCGATGGAGCTTGCAGTCAGACTCTCTGCTGCCAAGTCGCTTTTTGATCTTTTGAGGAAGATTGAAACTCGCTTCTGTTCAGTCCTGCAAAAATGAGTCTGTGTTAGCTTGAACTTTGGAAATAGCCAGCTGCGTCCTCTACCCTCCAATGAATATATTGTGAATAAGAAATTGAATTTCAATTTGTATTACAGTTTAGCTAATTAAAGAAAACACATTTTAAATACCTGAGACAATATGATTTGACTTACTTCTTTTCTTTACTCTTGTCCCTACATCTTTTTTGTTCCCACAGTTCTTCTGAATATCTGCAACTTCATGTCTTCTTCTCTCCCATTACACTTGTGACACTGGAAAAGATGCAGTCATTTAATATTTAATTATGAAGGAGGCTCAGTCTCTTTTTTCTTCTCCAGAAGGGTAGAGCTTTCTGTTGTACAACAATATTTGGAAATAAAACTTTTTACTATTTACAAATCCTGAGGGGTTTTACAGATGTAGAAACATACGGTAAGAATTTCTTCTGTGCTCAACTGCATGGTTCAACTTGGCTTCTTGAGGGAGTGAATTTTACTGTTGACCTAATTCTTCTCCCATCAGAGCTGGCACTGAGTGGTTTTAGAGACTGTCAGCATCAGAGCTTTACTATTCTTTGTTGAATCCAGAGTTTTGAAAGAAAAGCTGAACTGCAGCTCTTTCACATGGAATAAGGAAGGCTTAGACTTGATATTTAGAGTACTTTTATTAACCAATTCTATCCAAAGGAGTGGCCTAGGAACCCAGGTGGAGGAACATTCCTCACCGTGTTAGAATTTTGTCACAACTTCTAAAATCCATTTGACAGCATGTGCAGACTGTTATCTAGATTGAGTTCAGAAATGGGGGAGTGATAAAGCAGAGAAAAAGTGAAATAGAAAACTATGAGCATGTACAGTTTTCCTTGAGAAAAAGTTCCCTTGAAAAAGGAATTTTTAAGATGGACAACTGTTAGGGTACCTTTTGGAAAGAGAACAGAAGAGGTGTGTAATGTTTGTTCATAGCTGTAGAGCCTGTGCTCTTAGATTGGCACGGCACAATCAATTTATAGTTCTATACTGAAAGGTCTTTGTCTCCATTCTGACTTGTGAAGGCTGTACTATAGAGGTTTGTAGTTGAAGCTGTCCTTGCCTGGCATTAAGATTACGAGCAGGGCATGTTGTTTTGTTTACTATTAATATAAACTATTAATGTCAGGTTCTGCAAAGATGTTTAGTTCTTCCACGTATTTTTCTGTCTTTGTGACAAAGACCTGGCCTTGTGCAAGGATTTTCTCTCAAGCACTTGAAAATACTGTCACTTGTGAGCTTTTCTGTACTAAACTCCCATTAGTAAACCTCAGGATGGGTTTGACTTGGTCTGTCTGTCTGCAGTATCTCAGAATGAAGGCGGTTGCCTCACAAGGTCACTGCTGTCCTGGAGTAGTGGAAGGCCTTTCAATTTATGCTTGGTCACGCCCTTTTAACTTAATGTTCTCCTTCACACAAGCTGGTAGTGATGGATGTCCATTCAGATAACCTAATGGCCTACAGAAACTATAGAAGAGCCTTTATATCAATATTCCACAGCTGAGACCCATCAGAACAGACTGTCATACTTCTCTACACTACATCTAGGACCATTTTATGCAAATAGCAACAGTGATACCATTGCTATGCTTCACAGTTTCAAGCAGGACTATAAAAGATCATTTCTATGGGTCAAGAGGAAGTTGATCTTTGTGGCTTGATATATCAGAGGTCATTTGCTGCTGTCATCTGTCTACCTGTAACTACTAAGTCCACACCAGAATGACTGGCCTCAGCTCTTAAGGAATCTCAGCCATAGAAAGAAAGTCTTCTGGGACATCCTCCATGGCATTTTGAGTGTGCTGAAATTATTCTGAAGCCAGAATCATCATGGTGGGCTTCAAAAAGAAACAGCTGGCTTACCCCCAGGGAATGGGAGACTGCTCTTTGCTCTATGCCTCCTCCTATTTGATTCAGCTTCTCCTGCATTCTTTCATTGGTTAATTTATGTATCTGTTTGAGGTATTGCAAGTTTGCCAAATAGAAAACATTTCTCACTAAAATCATGGCCTATATGCCAAGAAGACCTTAAACTTTTATGTTCAGAGTGCCAATCCTTCCATACTCAAGTGAGATACTTTGCCTCAATTTCTCAAAGGACTCGGGAAATAGCAGTCCCATACACAGATCATCAAAGTAGGTAACAGGTTGAGATACTGCACTGTGCATCAGTTTAGGGGGATTATTCTATTTCTCCAGGGGTTATTCTATTTTGCACAAAACTTCTAGATACACATGTTCTTAGTAAAAAATGTCCATGTCATTTCCAAGTGTCCTTTTCACTTCCATGGATTTCCTATCTAACTATTTAAGAAAATATAACTGTATATTTCTCTATAACTGCAAACTGAGGAGTTGACTTCCAATAGGAATGGAGTACTTGTTAATGGAAGGGAATCTGACAACTATCTTCTTAAACACGTATATGAGCTATGGAAAAACTGAAGCAGGAACAGGAAGCATAATGTATATGTTGTACCTGCCAATGACAGAGCTCTGTCATCATCCAGAGAAGACAGCGTTTTAAGGCCAGACTCCTTGGCAGCAACTCCACAGCTACCTGTCTACCAGTTCATCCATCCATATGTTGCACTCTACATGTCAGTGTGCTGAGAATATAAATATTTCCTCAATATTAGCGTAAAATAGAAATAGTTTATGCTTCCATTTCTGTGTACACTAACAGGTTGATTTGTAGTTTTCCCACTCCCTTGTTTAAAGAAGTTGATCCCAGTAGTTTAGTCAAGTTTCTGCCTGTCAGCTGCTCTGGACTGGCCATTTTATCTCATAGCTTCACTTCTAGTGACAGAGACATAAGCTACATGATAAATGCCATCTTGTGTTTACTGGGGGATAGTGTGGGGTAAAAGCGTGCAAGCTGTTGTCTGAAAGCAGATGAAACAGCTAGTAGTCAGTGTCTAAGCCTTTAGATAAAGGTTTTCTAATATATGGTGTGTGTATTTCTGAATGTGGGGAGGTGAAGAGCCATGCTTCTGACTTGGCTCTTCTCAAGGACTTTATTAATTTTCTCCTCTCAAGACTATTTAACACAAAATCATAGGGCTGTCTGTTGTTCTGTCTTAACTAATTTTGTCTTAACTAATTTTGGCTAGTTAATACAGAGCTATGCACTGGCTGGATTTTGGTGTGTGTCTTGTTCCAGCCTTTGTTCTGAAGTACAGCATCATTACAAAATGAGAAAGTCCTTCTAAAAAGCTTTTATTTTTTCTACGTGCAACTACTGCTTTGACAAGATGAAGTGAGTCAGCCTGTCTTTAATGGTATTGCATTGAAATGTCTTCTTCCATGCAACTCTTGTTGTCATTCCTTGGCATGATCATTACTTGCGGGGCAGCTTAGAGGTCAATCAGGCAGAGCCACGGGGGCACCCACAGCTAGCCTCAGGATACTCCCTACAAATGTAAGATCAAAAGGGCAGGCACATGAAAATTACTGTTTACTTTTTATGAATTATTTCCCAGAGATAGGATCATTAGCAGAATCTAAATGCCGGCTGGCTCGTATTGCAAGGGCACTCCTGACAATATGTGCTCACTTGGGCACACGTTTCCATTCTTTTAAAGTCAAAAGATTCTCTGTTTTTTGTCTTTGTGGGATTTCTATATTATTTAAATAACTTTCTAGTTGTATGCTTTCCGCCAAAACACTTTCTCTACCTCTGCACGTTTTTAATTCTT
Organism: Numida meleagris; assembly: GCF_002078875.1. Lineage (NCBI taxonomy): Eukaryota > Metazoa > Chordata > Aves > Galliformes > Numididae > Numida > Numida meleagris. The sequence goes on along the minus strand of NC_034438.1, from coordinate 7,217,528 downwards.
CAATGTCTTCCATTTTTTTCCTTTGTTCGTGCAGCAAATTTCAAAACCTACATCCATACCCTGGGGAACGTGCAGGAGACACTTAGCTTCTGAAGGAAGTAAAACTTTCTGGTAATCTTTCTGAGTGAACACTGACTGGTACTTAAAATTCATCACTGGGCAATGGGTACTGCAGTTATCCCTACTGTAAATACAGGGGAAAGGTGATATTGGCTGTCATGGTCAGGTACATGTTGGCAAATGCTGATTCAATGTCTGCTCCTGTGGTAATCTTCACACATCAAACTCTACACATTCTTATCCACATAAGTATCTGGCTTCTGTTTGATCACAGTAATCAGGGCTATTTAGAGGGGTCATGGTATATTTGCCCTTTTGTCTTGTGTCTGCAGCTATGAAAGCATGACTTTAGAGCAAATGTTGATTGAATTCTAAAGAGACTAGCACTGGCTGGGAACATGTGTAGCTGCTGATATGCTAAACTTCTGATTCCAAGTAAGAAACTGTTTGCTTTTTAAAATAACTTTTGAAAAAGTTGCTTTGAAGGGCCAAATACATGGTGGACATTACTTATTAATGAAAACCAATATGAACTTCCTTCTTACCATCCGACATGTTAGTACCCTTAATGTGAAATAATCAAATGCTGCCCATTGTAGGAATGAAACTAAATCTGGCTACTAACCAAAATAAAATCCCTTATAGCTATTTTTGTATGTTCTTAAAATGTGTGCTGTGAGATTAAGCAGTTGTCTTTTTTTTCTCTTCTATTTTTTTAATTTTAAAAGAACACACCTATACACATATATAAATACAATTAAATGTGTATATATATAATTAAAATATAGATAGTATACTCTATTACACCCCCTTCACATGCTACGCTTGGGGAGCAGATGTCCATTGGCACCTCTTACCTAAATCCTTACTCTTCTTAGCCTGGCTAGATAATTTGCATAGGTGTGTTTTTACTTATTTGGCATGATGTTTTCTCAGCATCACTGTTTTTTTGGCATTCGTCTTGACAGCAGCAGCTAGAGAACTTCTTGCTAGTGTTTAAAAGGATAAATTAAACATTTCGTGTTCCATCTTTTCTTCTTGCATTTGTACAGGAAGTTTATGAACCCTTGAACAATTAGAGTGCAAAGGAAACTTGTGTGTGGTTGAGTGGGGTCATTGGGTTCTCCAATATATAGGTCTACAAGGGGCCATCTGCAGGAGTGGGTCTGGGATTTAAGCAGCAATGTTCATAAAGCTGAGCACAGATGCTAGAAAAATAAACCAGTTGGTGCTAGGCGCAGTTTAGGCTGCTATTGAGTGCAGGCAATCCCAGAAGTTTTCAGCCGTACATCTTGGACATCTAAGGTTAGATCAGCAAGTAGATAGGGGTGTCTGAATGCTTCCCTTCTGTCTCAAAGTCATGCTTACAGGTTCATGAGACATCCAGGGGCAACTGCTTTGGAGCCAGAGTCTGGCATTCTCGCTGTGCGTTTCTTGCAAACTTTATAACAAGGCAGAATCAGTTATGTAATTGTGCTGTTCCTCTTGGTAATCTCTATTGTTGATGTCTTTTTGTAGTCATCATGGGAAAACAGTGGTTTTAAGATGTCTTCTACATTGCACTTGATGTTTCGTAGGCTTCCTCCTCTCTTTTTCATAATATGCTAAACAGGTCCTTAAACCTTTCTTCTGAGGTTATACATTTTGAAGATGATACCCATGTTCAGGTAGTTTTCTAGCAGAAGTCTCCTCAGTGCTGCTAGGGTAGGAGAATGATGGAAGTGCTTTTTCCACCCCATTGCTAAGAGAGTGCAAGGTATACCTGTCAACTGATACTGTTAAATTAAGATTTCCATTTCCCTGTGTACAGCTGTACCTTTACAGACAGGTGTAGATGTGTTGGGAGAGAGGCTATTTTTGGCAATACTGTAGGAAACCCTGAAGGTAATGAGTTGTGTATAGTAAATCTTGCTTATTCAATAATTTCCACTACATTTCAAATTAAGGTCCTGAATTAGGGTTAGTGTCAGACTTGCTCTTCTGCTATGTCCTAATTCTGTTTTAAAAGCACATAGCTAAGGACTTTAATATGTTTTAGATTCAGTGCTTGTAAGTTATACTGAAATCCCTAAGGGAGCCAAAATAACTTATTAAAACCTTGCAAATGTTTTTGACTGCTGCATTCTATTATTTTCTATTCCAGCAGTAGCATACAGCCTCTGCTGATGGGCGGAGGAACGCAAACCTCCAGGGCCCATTAGACTTAACTTGTTTACTGCATTGATATCTATATGTTAAATGACAAGAGAGTTCAGGTTATTGAATAATTTAAAATTCAGCTCTAATTGGTGTCATATGACCTGGAAAAGGCCATGGATGACGCCAGGAGCATGCTGTGAAATTCTTATAAATAATTCATAAATTAGATCATTCATTTGCCTGGATGTCTTGTTAAATGCAGAAGTTTGTAAGTAATAACTGATGATATAACACCTGTAAGTATTTAGTTCATATGCTGGAAGGTAATCTACCTTGATGATCTTCTAGCAAAACCTGCCAGCGTATGAGAGTTAATTGCACTAGGGAGAATGCACTACATTTATTTGGGATGGGGCTTTGGCAAGGCTTACTGTGCAGATGTTGCATTACGCATTCTCTATCAGCTAGACAACTATTCTGTGTATGCCCATGTTAAAAATGCAGCTCATCACTCTTCTGCCCTTATTTCACATGAACTCCAAACGCACTGGGAAATGGTAGTGACCTGCTCTGCTCACAAATAGTATAGTTTTTGAAATATTTATCTAGGTCTTGAACTACTGATTCTTCAGTAAAATAAAGGGCAGAAGTAAAAAATTGAAGTCAGAAGATTGTGATTTTTCGTTTTTATAATGTTGGCAGCACATTGAATGTTAATAGTTAGACCTGGTGCTGTCAAGATTAGTATAGTGGCATTTTTCTGTGGTGCAAACAGGTCTGGTATAGTTTTGTTTCTGAAAGCAAACATGTTTGCTTTACTTTTAGTGGTCAGATATTGCATTGCCATGTGTAGCTACTGTTTGGGCTTAATGGGCATTCTGCTCACAGTGACTTCCAGCACTAAATGCATAGACGCTGCACTTCAGTTTTCTTGGAGCACTCTATTATTAATGACTGCCTTATTGCCCAGCGTAAAACCAGTTTGCTGATCGGAAATGGAAGCATTTGTTAGAGATTATCTACAGTATTTGTGTAGCTGGAGAGAAGGGTGGCATGTTTATGAATGCAAAATATACACTTAAAGCTGAGTGCCAGCAAATGCTCACTTGCCACTTTGAATGCAGGTTGTTTTGTGCACCTGGCATCCTGACTCAAACCCTAATAACAAAGGGGAGAAAAAAAACTAAAGGCAGTGGAAACAGAGGAGGTGTTCCTCTGCTGTCAGCTAGCAGCAATGGATTCATTTTTTTTGTGATGTGATCCTATTTTTATTTTTGTTTTGCTACACCTGTTCAGTATATTGAATTCAGTAGATTTTTACAGGAAAAATATGTGTTTGTGGCTGTCATTCACATGTTGTTTCTCTGACTTGAGACCACTTGTTTTATTCAGTGGAATGTGGCAATCATAGCTGTACAAAATTACTGCAGAAAATGGTGCTTCATTTCTTTATTTCTTGAGAAACAGTCAGCTTTCCTTGTGAGTTACCTATGGCATCTATCTTAGGTACTAACAGAGGCAGTTGCTGTACTATTATCTGGGCATCCTGTAAATGACCAATGTTAGGTTGTTTGTGTTGGAGATTTTAATAATTATTTTATGTTTTAAAGAAAAGAAACTGATAGACTTCAACAGGTCCTGCTAATTTACTTTGAAATCTTTACCATTTTACACCTTTCTTGATAAATTCTTATGGATTCTTGGAAAGAATAGCTCCTTAATCACTAGTAATGCATTTCAAATAGTCTTATCATTTGAAATAGTTGTTCTTATAATGGCTTTTCTGTTGCTCAGATAACACACCTGAGCTTATTTATAATATATTCTCCTTACTCCAGTGACAAGAGCAAGTGCTTACACTGCTGATAGATCTGCAAACTCCAAACCAAGCTTTATTCAGGTGACACCTGTACATCGGCAGTGCGTAGAGCTGACTGAGTTCAGGGTTTAGGATGCATACCTTAATGAGTATGTCAGCTAGGTCACTAATGCATGCCCATGACACTCTTTAAGGTGTCTCTGTGTATGGTAGTCTCTCATTCTCCCCTATCTAAAGAAACCCCAAGGCTGAAAATCCAGTTTAGAAAAATGTGCTCAAGATGCCATCAAGAACAATTCTAGCTGATTGCCTCTCAGTATTCAAGTGAATTTCAGCTATGAACTATAAAGCCAGATGCCCTGCGTTAAACTCTGACCCTGCTGACATCTACAGGAGTTTTCCTGTTAACCTTAATGGCTCTGTATTTTTCCCAGTACATGGATGGACTGTAGCTTTTGTTCAATGAGTGCAAACCTTCTCGAGTTAATGATTTGCATCTATTTCTTAAACATGTTTTGTGCATGCATATCTGCCTGCTAAATCTGTCAGGACATTGCTTGCGTGGAGATCATAAGATCTGATCTGCTGGTAGCCCAGCCCTGGCCATGCAGAGCCCTGTGCGCTGGAATCAGTTTTTAAATGTCTCCTCTACCAGTGCTACACGTTAACATTGCAGAGCACACAATCTGCGTGCAAGAATTTGCAGAGATGGTAATGCTGCATGCATAAAGCTGGTGTGCTGTTTGTCTGTTTGTAGGAAGTTTTAAGGACTGGATGTTTGTTTAAGCTTTGCTCTGAATCCCTGAGCAAAAATTACTGGGATTGAAGTGAAGATTTCTTAGAGCTCCCCACCTGTCTTCTCTTTTCAGCCCTTGTAAAGATTATTTGAACTATTTTTTAATATCTCCTTCTTTCCATGCTAGAGTTTCACACCTGTCTTATCAAATCTCATTAACTCCGTATGCTGCAAGGAGCAGTCTGAATTTTTGTTTGTTTGCTTAAGCCTCTGTTAAAGGAAGTTGTATCTTTAAATACTATACAAAAGCATAGGAGAACTCCACAGAGGGGAAAGCACAGCTGTTCCATCATGGTCCGTCATGGTTTCCGTGCATCCCGTAGGTAATATCTTTCTTAAACTCATCTAGTAAAATTACTTAATTCCGTATGCTTGTGAGGCTTTAGACTCAAGATAGTAGATGAGTCTTTACAATCTTTTTTCACTTTTCCCTTTCACCTGGCTAGCATCTTACAGATTTGTCCTGGCATGTTCTGGTTTTATGATTCTTTGTAAGTATAGAATTCAGGCAGTTTTCCCTGCAGCCTATATCCAGCTGTAGTTTTCAATTAAAGCATTAGCAGAAGAACACGGATTACTTACAAAGTTGTTGGCTCCCAGTAGTTCATTTTTCTTCGCAGAATTTGCGAAGTACGGAGTAGCCTTCAAAGGCATGTGAAATTGGAATTCAGTCTTCTACCTAATATGACCTCTTTCTTCTAAAAGAATGAAAAAAAACAAAAAAAACACTCGCATTCGATGACATTAATGAGAATTTCCCCCCCTGCAAACATATTGTAACTGTGAAATAACATTAAAGTTTCCCTGCCTTGTTATGAAGTCTTTAAATGTCAGTGCCATTACTGAGACCATCAGGGCAGATTTAATGGTGGCCAAGGTCAACAAATGCTAACTGGTACCTCTCTTTTAGGGCCTTCGGGGACTCCTAATGGAGTCTCAGCCATGAAGTTAATTTGCGATGTGGGCCTTTATTCTTAAATCTGCTCCGATGATTATTTTGAACCATCTCCATGTGCTTAGATTTCTTAACATTCTCTTGTACCTTTAGTCAATAAAACAAATGCTAAAATAAGGAAATTCTGTCATTCCGTGTTTTGCATCATTTTTTGTTGTTTGTTCCTCTTTACTTTACGGGCTGATGAAGGTTAGATGTATTCTTTCTGTAGGTTACCCTACTCTGTCATCTCTGATAGGATCCTCCAAAAAATCATTTGGATCTGTTACCACCTGCTGTCCTAGAGGTCTGGGCCACTAGACACGTTGGACCCCTTCTTCTGTAGTTGCCCTAAGTGCTGGGCCAGCAGAAGCAGGTGAAGTGGGAAATGAGAGGCAGGATGTAACTGCAAGACTCTCTCCCTTTTCCGTTTCTGTAATATTTCTTCCTATTGCTGGTCATTCCTCTATGTATTGTCTAATTTAGATTTTAAAAGTTTTGTAACCTTTATTAGCCTAGAAAATACTGCAGACAAAGGTGGCAAGATGCAAATAATAAATAACCAAACTCCGTCTTTTTGGCAGCATGTTGCATTTCTGCTCACTTGCCCTGCCAGCCCCTCTGACTTTAAAATATTTTAATGTCCTGCACTTTTCACCCAGTCCAAGCACCAGACTTTCCTCAGACATTCAGCACTGACATTAATGCAAATGCCTCCAACTTACTGGGCCCTTTGGGGCAAAACATGACATCCTTGGCTTTCAATCAGTTGGTGGAGAGGATATTTTTATATCCACAAAACTAGAAATAATAAAATATCAGTATTCAGGTGCTAATCCACATTAATTTACATGCTGTGAAGTCTACCAGAAACTTGTAATCGGCTGTCTTGAAGAACAGCAGAGTGTATTTGGTATTTTGTTTATTTATAAAAAGGAATTTAAATTATAGATATAAACACTGCCTAGATTTGGATTGTATCTCTCTTCTGATCATCACTGGACACTTACTTGCATTCCTAAGTTCTGCTGTTGTAGAGCTTGCTGTCTGACTTTCACTGTATGTCAACCATACCTATTTGTTGTAAGCACTGCTGGAATGCAAATAATACTTTGCTCGCTATCTGTGGATTGTGAATTTCACTGTTGAAGCACTTTTGCTGAAGTGGTTTCATTATCTTTAACAAACCTGGTGTCTGGAAAAAAAAACCACACACACACACAAAAAAACACTTTGTGAAAAGTCCCAGAGGCTGGAAGATTTTAAATTCAGTATATTATTGAAATTAATGCAAAAGAAATCATAGAATCATAGAATGGTTGTGGGTGCCTGATTCACTATCATTCTGATGTGCATAACAACTCAAATGCTTAACTGTCTAGGTGAACCATAGTGTAAAGATACTCTGGGATATGAGTGGGATTCTGACGTGTGTTGCATAATATCCATGAGTATAACAAAACCACTAGAATTTGCTTGCACTGAGTTGACAAATGTGAATTACAGTTGCTTTCTTTCTTCGGAGTTTTATCAGAGTATAATCACTTGCCCAGCTTAATTGAAAAATCACTTACGTTTATAGCTGAATTTAAACATGTTTTGTATTTAAATGACAGCTTTTGATGTACAACCATTTTTTACAGAAAGTAGTTGGTTTTTATCTGTGTTTCTGTAAAGATATTTCAAAAACTCTCATCAAATTTCCAGCGATAAGTAATATCCCATTCAGTGCAAGGTGAAATGTTTTACATCAAATCTCCTGCTGTGTAATGGCCAATCAAAGAGTATTTATAGTGGCTGAATGGATTTTTTGGCTCGGTATTCAAAATTAAACATTTTCAAACATTAACATTTAATGTTTTTTGCCACTCTTCAAGTTGATTTTATGTAACCCTAGATGCTCACAACTACTTGATACTCTGAAGCGACTCATTTTATGCTGAGGATCCTGCAGGCAGTAGTTTTACATTTATTACACTTGTGTAGATTGAATGAAATGTATATTTGATGGCAGAAGCATGTCTGTCTTGATAAACATTTTGTCAAGGTGGGCTCTATGTCCATCAGCAGGATGCAGCGAGTCTGAGTGAGCATGTTTAAATCATGTCATTAATGAGAAAAGATACATTTTATTAACTCAGAGGAAATTGTTTCTCTTATTTCAGATGTCTGGTAAGAAGTCCTCCTGCCAACAACTACCCTCAGAACTAGATGGTTCCTACTTAGCTGTTGCGGGACCTCAGACTTTATTTAAGAACAGTAGAGCATCAAAGGCTGGAAGCCCAAGCCGTGTGGCACTGTCTCAGCCTTGCAGGAATAATCACAATTATGGGACTGAAATCATTTACAACCATCAGGATCGTCTGAAAGAAAATCCACTGGAAAATGGCTTGCACAGAAAGTGTAACAATATGATTTCCTCAGTCAAGCAGAGAAGCCCTCGCCATGTACAACCAGCTCAGGAGATAGACCAAAAAGCAAATGAATTCCCAAGCACATGCCCTCCACAAATGAGTCATGGCTGTGCCTGCAAGCATGTAGGGAGCTCAGGTAGTGTTCAGAAGAGCCACCATGTCAGCCAGGTACCCAGAAGACACTCTGGACCAGCTCACAAAACCTGTGATCATTCCAGGCTCTCTCGAGTTTCTGGGCTGAATGACAGCAGGAGTTCAGTGTCTAAAGAAACAGAGCAAGCTAAAAGGCTGTCTGAAGAAAGAAGGCAGCAGCTGCTTCTGCAGAAGATGGAGCTGGAAATTGAAAAGGAACGTCTCCAAAATTTGTTGGCTAAACAAGAAGCAAAACTGCTCCTAAAACAACAGCAGCTACGCCAGTCCCGAATGGATTATAACAGGTGATTTCAAGGTTTATATTTAAAAAAAATAAATTCTAGAATTTCTAATGAAGATATGAGCAGTAGTTATAAGGGAAAGACAGAATTTGTAAAATAAGATAAGGCAATACCTGTGGCACAATTCTCTGTAACAATGATTTAGAGGAGAGGAGACTTTTTAGTGTATTATATTAGCATACACTGTTGGGAAACAGCATGACAGCTGTGGAAAGCAGCAGAGGAAAACAGTATGTGGTAGAAAGAAAGGCATAAGAAAAGCAGTTCTAAGAGACTGGGTAGGAAAAGAAGAGTAGTAGAAGAAATTGAGAGCTTGATCTTAGTGTAGGCACTTCAAGGAATGTAGACATTTGGCAAGGGAGCAATGTGTGCAGATGACATAGACGTGGCATTCCTCTCCTTTACTTGGAGAGGTTAATTTTGAAATATTGCACCTTCCTAGGTGGCAACTGGAAGAAATATCTTTTACAGAAAAGATGAAAACTGTTTTATACATTTAATACATGCATGTGGCAAAAGAACGGAGTCCTGTGATACAGGGATGTTTTCTTTTCAGTGATATTTCTGCAGGCGAGGATGCCAAGACAGAGGCACAAGACCTGCTTAAAAATTAGAAGGGAAAGGCAATAATCTCAGAAATACGGAATGTGGCTTCAAAAGCCCTTGAGATTGGTAGAGAAGGTGAGACAAACCTTCCTGAGAATTTAAATGGGGACTCTGACAATAAGGATAATCTGGTTTATTGGTATCAATAAACCAACAAGGGGATTGGGTTAAAGCTACATACCAAAATGTTAGACTAGCTGATGTAACTCAATTGAGTACTAGCATTTCAGGCTAAAGCAAAGGGAGAAATCTGTCAGTCTTTTAGAAAAAACAATAGGGAGGATTCACAAGAAGGCTTATTTCAATATTACTTTAATGTGGTAACTGCTGACAGCATCCCACAAGTCTCTGTAATACTCGACCCACTTCCTACTTGCATGCATTATTACCACCACTGAGGAACGTATCACTTTCTCTTCTTAATAACAGCCCTCTGGTTGCTTTTCAAACTCTAAAAGAGAATACTGTAACTCAGATGATCTTTTGTTTGACTTCTTGGACCCTGTCTTACACTGAAAAGAGTATGTTTATTTAGGCTTTAAAATGTCTGTTTTATCAGAGTCAATCATAATTGTGTGTGTTGAAAATGGCTGAGGCTACAAACAAAGAATTATAACTTAAGGCAAAAAAGAAGTGGGAACAGATGGATTCTTAATCATCAAATACCTTAATTCTATGCATGCAGACCTCTAAAGAAAAACAAGTAGAATATGAAGGATATACAGACTAAGTCTTTTGGAGTTTTGTTTCTAACAGATAATTTTCAGATTTATTTGAGGCATCATCTGCCCAGGAAAATAACTAGACCTTAAATATCTCTATAATGTTTTGCTTGTTAATAGCATTGTGCCTGTTTTAGCCTCTTTTTTTCCTGTCTGAAAAAAAAAAAAGATGGTTTACAGAGCTCTAGTTACTTAAGAAAAAATAGAAGGAAAAAATGCTATGAAAAAGATCATATGATCTGAGACTGAGCACTAAATCTGTTTTTGTGATCTCTTCAGAGGTGAAGGTGAATGCACATTTGCCATTTTGACCATATGAAGTGCAACTAGACTATAGCGTGCTTGCTTTTAAAAAATACTCAGTCTCTTTAGAATGAAATGTTTGATATTTACAGACAAATCGCATAAGCATTACAGTTCTATTTCAGTTCTGGCTGTATGATTCTTTTGCACTTTATAACGGGGTAATTTTATGTACTACAAACAATAAAAATTTGTTTAGCTAAGCTCAAATACCCTTGCTTCTTTGGCAGGAGACTCTAACCTACTTCATCTCTTAACATCATGGCACTTTAAAAAAAAATACAACAAAAATCCATTTCCAAGTTGTGTTTATTTTTATCTGTCCTTCTGCATGGGTGGAACACTGGTTAAGGTCCATTTTGAGCTGCTGAAAGTATTGTCATTCAGTGACAGATAAAAGGTCTGACCATTTGTAATAACTGGCTATTAACTCTTCTTCTCTCATGAAAAGTATGAATTGATCCTTTTTTTTGACAACAGTGCATCATAACTGCATCTTAATTTCCCCCATTTCTCTATTTAGGCTCAAGTGTTCATAGTACGTTCAGTCTGCAGTTTCTCAGGATGTGAAGTAGTTGCTCAGCTATCAAAAACGGTGGGTTTGCAGGGAAAGTGGCAGATCAGTGACTTCTACTTTAATGACCTCAAGTTGTACCAGGGGAAATTCAGGCTGGACGTTAGGAAAAATTTCTTTTCTGAAAGAGTGGTCAGGCACTGGAGCAGGCTGTCCAGGGAGGTAGTGGATTCCCTGGAGGTGTTCAAGAAATGTTTTTATGTTGTATGAAGGGACATGATTTAGTGAACAAATACTGGTGGTAGCTGGACTGGATGATCTTGGAGGTCCTTTCCAACCTTGGTGATTCTCTGATTCTATGATTCTACTGAGGTCAGCCACACCAGAATATAAAAAAATTCCATAAATGGCAAAATATTCTTTCTTGGTTATGTGGAGAAATCTGGATAAATCCTGGAAATAACAATTTTATTTAAGATGAAAAAATACCCTGTTACTGACTTTTTTCAGTCTTCGGTGGAAAGAAAGAAAATTAGGGTGAAGCATGAAAAATTGAGCATTATCTCTGTACACATAGTTTCAGAAGACACAACCATCTTTACCATTCTATGTTTTGAGCAGCTTATGTGATGCCTTTGAATTCTGGTGTTGGTAAAGCTGTAATCTTAACCAACAAGAAATGTTTGTTATTGAACACTGTGACCATTTTCTCAAGGAGACAGATAATTTGAAAGCAGAAAATGAAGTTTTTCTAACCTTTTTCCCAGTGGAAACCTACAGAAGGAAAGGCACTGTACATCAGTCAACCTTCCAAAACAAAGAGTACATTTGAAAGCATGAAAATAGTTGTAAAAGCTTCTCCATTAAACATGATTAAGTGCTTTGCTTGTAGACACAAAACTGACCCTATTTGTGGAGAATTTCTGTTATGGTGATATGACCAGCTGCATAAACAGCTACCTCTAGCTGCATAAACAGCTACCTCTGCTTTTTCAGGTTTAGAGGCCATGTGTCAGGTTCAGGAGATGTGCTCATTGATGAAACACCTGGAGAACTTGCTCTGATGATGAATGGCAACAGCATGCGTCTAAGGTAATTTTTTCTTCTCTTCTAAGTACTTCACAGTGTCGGTGTGTCTTCTTGACAGTGTAATATTGGCTACCAAGCGTATCTGTTCATGTGTTTGTTTCAGATTAAGAACTTTTTTTCCCCAGAAAAAATAAAATTCCTTGGTTGCTGAATTTTATGGGGTAAGTATTGAACTATTATTACCCAAAGTTTAGGGGTTGACCTCTCTTGTAGTCTCATATTGTGTGTATCCTACCGTAAGGACACTAACCTAGCCCACGACAAATTGAAGTTTTCACAAAATCTTAAATTTCTTTCTCTGCTCTAGGTTTTACTTCTTATTTTTCAGTTCAGATTAGAACATCTGTTTAGCTTTGATTCGGACCTGATGTAAAAAGTACATCAGCCTTGACCTCTGAGACATAAATGGTGTGTTACCATTGGTGATAGTTGCTTGTTTTTTAAAGAACATTTTGTTGAACCTCTGCTCCATTATAATCAGTGCTAACTACAGCGAAAATAACTGGAAGTCGAGTTAAGCCAAAATCTAGCCCTTTATCTCCATTCTGCAAGCTATTTAAAACTTCAATGAACCTATGACTGTATTTTTTCGTGTTCCATCCAGCTACATTTCATGTTTCCATTGGAAGAATGGTCAGGCCTCTTAGAAAAGCAACAAATTAAAACTGTGGGCTTCACAAGTTTTTCCTCCCACTCTCAAAAATAAACAGCATTGTGTTTTGCATTTGAACTGTATCTGTTCTTCTGACCCAAGCTTCCTTTTTGGCGGACAAGAGGAGCAACTGACCTTTGAGTGGCCTTCTCTTTAATGATATGAGAAATCTTTAAAATAATAAGCTCTTCTCTCCACTTCTGGTATGATTATAACAGAATAAATGTTAATTTATTTACAGACTAAGGACTCAATACTTTGTTTTTATATTTTTTAACCTTAATTGACAATGTTTTTTTTATTGAGATCCCTCTTACTGAAAAGGGAAGTCAGACCACTGGTAAAGCTTCTTTCTCTAGAAGAACAGAAGTTGCTAATTTCTTTGGAATGCTTCATTGCTAAAGCAGATGTTTTGTTGCTATGAGTTACTGACATATCCCTCATTGTATTTTGATGCTTTTTTGTTTTGTTTTCATACAGTCTGAAGTGATAAAAATGTGATCACTCTTAAGAAAAGAGATATAGTTATGATATTAATATGCAGTAGCATTAAACCACCGAAGGAAAAGGTAACCTAGAACATCTGCAAGGCTTCTTGGCAACAGATTACCAACAAATGCAAAAAATCTATGTAGCCTAGCACATAAAATGAGAAAAAACTGTAATGTTTACAGAATGAGAGTTCCAGATTTCAGAAAGCTCCCTCCCTTCAGTCCCCTGGTTTAATTTACTGTAATTTTTCAAGGTTAATGTGTTCGCGCAGTCTTAGGTTGGCATGCCAGCTGGTTCCAAAGTTTGGCAGTATAACACTTGGAAGTTTTTCTTCCTATATGCCATCTTTGGTTTTGCAAAGGTTACCAGATGAATGCTCTCTAAATAATTTAATCTAATGTTAGGCTGAAAGAGGCTGACAAAGACGAGTTCATTCGTCTTTTTTATGCATTTGAATATGTAAGTGATGTTTTCTTCAGCATAGAGAGTGGGTGTGCAAGTGTGTGACTAGGGTTAAGAGAAGAGGCAGAAATGGCAGGAACATATTCTTTGTTTTTTAACAGTATCTCTTTTTTTTTTTTCCTTCCTTTAATTGATCTGCCAAACGGTTCATTTTAAAAGCAAATACTATCAGACCCATAATGGAAAACAAACCCTCTCTGACTTCCAGCTCCTACACAAAGCTCCTCTAGCAAACCTCACAGCATGAAACTTGATTTCAGTCTTAAAATAAGCAAAACTTAGTTTAAAAATCTCCTGATATTTGAAAGGAAGGGGAGAAAGTCCCTTAAAATACTGAAGTTGCTGAAGTGAGATATTGGAGATTAGATGTAAAATAAATAATATAATCAAGAACTGAAAAACATAGTTTTTTTTATAATTAACAGCTCATTTTGAGGTAATTATCTACAATTACGAAAATTTAATTGCAATTTATTCTCTGCTATCTATGGGATGAGTCGTAAGCAAGGGAATGTGCATCATTGCCAGGCATAAATGCTATAGGATGGGTACAAATAATAGAGGAGCCCTTAATGAAAAACAAAAAGCAAATAGGAGCATGCAGCTGTGCCAGGCTATTGAAAGGTAATTGTAGTCAGAAATGAGATATGTGCTTTAAAAGGCATCTTGTCATCTCCTGTAGGGATTAATTTTTTCCCTGCTTGAAAAAAGCAAAAAAGATTTCAGGAGCAAGAACAGTGCGGAGTTTGATTTCTGTTTCAGTTTTTGGTTATAGTGTGTCTGTGAAAAGGCAAACTTTCACCTCAGGGAGTACTACAAACTATAGCCAAATTCCCATTTTCTCTACTAAATGTCCCATTTTGTTTTCTTCATTAATTAACAAAGTCAGCAAGTGCTGTCCTTCTCCCTCTCTTTGGACTATCCCAGTATGAATTTGCAGCACTGCATTTTTTCTCTACTGTGACTATTGAGCTGTTGGGAAGAATTGTGTCTGTCCCTTTGCCTCCCTACAGCTGGGCCTGTGCCTGGGACCTGAAGAGTCTTCAGATGCAGCATCTCTGAGGCGCAGCAATCAGAGCAGGCTTTATTGAGAATGGTTTTCTGTAGAGTGCTCCTCAGTGAGTCCACAGCTAATTTTCAGCTGTGGAGATAGTCACTTTCAGAATTAATGGCAAGTTGTCTGATTCTCTGTGCAATTTCTTTTGCCCCAGCATGCAAGATGCTTTAAAAAATTCAAAATAAAAACATAACCTGATGCATTTGTTTAGCATAAAACAGCCTTTTACAAAACACTTTCCATCTCCCAGACGCAGATGCTTGGTACATGCTCAAGTACCCACTCCACGCGTATTCAGTATGATCAGTGCCCCCAGCACCTGCTTTTGTGTGCGCTCCTGATGTCTGCATCTGGGAGAGGAATTTTAAAACAAGCCACTCTTCTTTATTTATGCTCAACTTTGGATCAGAGCACCATGGAAATAAGACCTATTCAACCTCACAAACTTGAGAAGATATGGTTTGCTGCTTTGCAAGTACCCTTCACCAGACTTGTGCTTTGTGCCTAAATCTTGATCGACAATGTTCTCTGCTTATCCAATTCTTAGGCTTCCTGTAGGGCTGTGCTGGTACAGCTCTGACCCCCTTCTCTCTAACATGCGTCCTTTCCTTGGATTTCACACAATACTGCCACTGCACCTTGGCGTTGACCTGTATAAAATGCTATACATTGGAATTGTTGGACACAGCAGCTATCCGAGGGGTTTATGGTTATCTGCAGGCACTCTTTCACTGTATACTACCTGGTTAGAGGATTTCTTTCCCTGAGGATTAAAGGTTTGCGGGTGTAATTTGCCTCCTTTAATTTCATTGAAGTCTTTTTATGTTTGTGTGCCTCATTCTTTATCACCCATGTGGATTTTCTCCAGCTTATATTTTTAGTTAGTTGAAAATATCAAACATGGAATTCAGTAGCACTTCCCTTCTATTTGAATGCTCATTGCTATGGTGATAGTTCCAGGAAGGAATGCTGTCAAGGGTCTTTTAGAAGATTTTATGTTTATGGTGTAACTATTTTTATTATCTTGTGAGAGAAGGTGACAATTATCTTTTGCTCCTTGTTTAGTGCTTTGTTATGTACTCAATATTTTTTTTTTTTTTTTTTTTTGCAGCTTGTTAGACATACAGGCATCTTTTTGTGGTGGTATACAGGCATACTTCTGTGTTTTTGTCCAAACAGCCAATGCAATTAAAGATAAATGCAGGGGAACGCAGACTTGCAGCTCCCCCTGCTGTTCCAGGCATATGCTGTTTTCTTTGCACTATCCTCCCCCAACATGTTTAAAAATAAAATTAAAATTACACACAGCTACAGGGCGCTGCCACCTCTGACCTGACTTGTGCTGTCCCCACTGCTCCAGTTGTTGAAGGGAACTGGTGCTTACAGTGGCAAAATGAGTGCTCTTTTTGTTTCATATTTGGAGTTTCTTGCCAGTTCTTTGTGACGGTGTGCATCCTCTCCTGAGAACTCTGGAGGAGAAACTGTCCTCAGTGCCAGAAATGGTTGTTGGCCAAGAGCTTCCTTCAGCTCATCTCTGATCGTCTTTGGTCCCTTGAGGTGCAACTAAGTAGTATTCAGCCAACATTTACGAATGTGTTGAACACAATTTGTTGGATTTTTTTTTTTATCTCTTTACTGCTTCGACAGAATGGTGCATTAAATCGTACTGAAATCAACTGTGCTTGCAAATGGCCAATAAAGTCTCTGTGTCTGGAAACTGCTTCCCCACTTGTTAGCACTCTTTTTAATACCTAAGTTACTTTCTTGCTCCAGATTATTTTATATTGAAGTTTGTATCATTTTTAGGTGGGATATTTGCAGAGCAAACACTCGCTTGGCCAGTAGAGAAGGTGCATACCAATCTGCCAGAAGTGCAAATGCTGAATTATTGTGGATATGAATTTCCCTTTCTCTGGTGGAACTGTCTGGTTACATATAGGATGAGCATCTCTCCAACTGATGCCTGCTGGCGTCAGTTGTGCCATAACGGAAGCATGCATTCAGAGCTGGATATAAATTTTTGCTTCTTTAGTGCCACATACAGGCTCTGAAGCCAGTAGGTTTTATTGTTCAGGGTGAAGGCTTTTGTTCTGATGTGATGACTAAAAGCTTATTGATAACTGAGGGGAGTTTGTATATATATCTCTGTGTGAATGATTATATTTCTATATACTTCTAAGGCATTCAGTGGTCTTTACTGAACTGGGGAGTGAGGAGCTCATTTCCTCTGACCTGGTTGCTTTACTAATGTAGTGTTCAGCTTTACTCTGAACTGTGGCAGTAGGTTGAATCTGTCTTACATTTACCTGAATTATGCTGATTCTGTTCTCATGGTCACATATACTGCACACATATTACATCCTTACCATTACAGTCCAAATTAACCTTGAGCACAAGCCTGAGGCGCAATATATAAGTGGGAGCTACTATTTTAAATAGATTGGGCCGAAAGGAATGCCTCCTACTTATTTCCATGGAAACTACAGCAAAGTGCACAATAACACTATTTGACGGAAAATTCTCAGCTACAAAGCACTGTTTTTCAACATAGTTGCCACCATTAGCTCTGCATTTTCACCTGCAGTGAACAAGATCCTGCTTGCTGCACTCATAACAGTCTGCTGTACCACCACCATCTACCTCTGACGTTGTGGGCCAACATAATAAAATAGGAGGCATTACTTTTGGAGCAGCCCTTGTCGTTTTCTCAGGCAGATGGAGCTACCCTGTAGTTGAGGTCTTCAGAAAGCATGGGAATTCTGGTGTTACAAACACCTCTTAGGACAGGATGGCAATCAGTGAAAACAAGCTTACTAAGACCTGACTACATTGATATATTCACAAATCTTGCATTTTCTGCCAGTCTTTTGGATGGGCATGGTTCTGTAATATCATGTATCAGAACTCAAATTGCTAGGTTATTTTTTTTTTCTTTAGGTTAAAATATTTAAAATTCATGTATCTCCTGAAGGAGTTTGCTCCTTGCCAGCACTTGCAGACAGTGAGAGACATTCTTGCAAGTCATTTGCAGATGCCTCCTTTACAAGAAAATGTACACAGTGTTAGTTTACTGCCTGAATTGAATTTTGAAAACCTGAAACCTATTTTTATAAATTGGAGTGGATTGCCTTTTCAGACATACCATTTAGTTACTTTTTATTTTTAAATGTAGTGTTGGATGAAGAGAAAATTATGTTTATTCTACATATTCATATGTTAATCTATATATTCATATGTCCCAGAAATTTGTGAGTTGGAAAAGTTAAGAAAAATCTTGTGGAGCTAAATGTTCTGGAGTGCAGTTTTAAATTAGGAGATTTTAAACCCACCCGAACAACTTTCACTCCGTTTAAAGGCTTATATCAGAACTGATGGGGCAGGACTAAGAACAAAAGCTATTGGTATTACAAAGTTAAGCAAGAAATCCTCTGTGCCGTGCTGTTCTGGTCGTGATTGCAGCTGCACTAAGCTAAACCTGCTCCTCCACCCCTCTGGTGACCTTGGCTGTGCTTCAGCACACAGAGAATTGAAGCAAAAGGCAAACTCTAGTAAATATTAGTTTCTGTCACTTGCAGATATACAGACTACATATAAAGATAATGGCGTGCGTGCTCGTGCTCCTCTCAGGCTCTTGCCTTCTCTGAAGTGGACTTGATGTTTTTGCAGCCGAATTACTCTGACATAAAACTTTCTGGACCGTGCTGGTGGTTGAGCTGAACTCTGCAGCATTGCATAGGTGCTGAGGCTTTGCGGAAGTACCCATTACGTTTGTAACAGTGCTGATTTTTGAGAGCCACACAGAGAAAACTTCAGATTCAACTCGGCTGATTTGTTCTTCACACTGCTCCTGTGGTGAAGAGGATTGATTTTTGTGTTTCTTTTGATATTTGGCTTCCTTTCCTCTGGTACTCAATGCTTCAGGCCTTAATCCTTTAACCTTGAATCTGAGCATCAAGGCTTCAGGAGGGATCCAGTCTTTTGATGGAGAGAGAACATCTTTTGTTGTAGCAAATGGTTGGGAGTGGTATAAAGCAAGCCAGATCTCCAGATAGTACATATTCCTCTGTTGTGTTAAAAGACTATAAACAGAGGATGGGTTTAGTGGGGATTATAAATAATCTAGAGGAAGGTAGGGTATTAGGAGCAATGGAAAAGCGTTAATGACTTTTTCTTTAACATTTCACCAACAACCAGTCTATCATGACAGATGTGTACTGGGTTGCCAAATGCTAGAGTCTGATTTGGGTAACGCTTCAAAGCTCAGCGTGTCGTGGAAATGGCAATGTGGTCCCTGATGGAACAGGGGAAAAAAAGCTTTTCAGCTTCTCAAAGGGCAGTATTTGTGGAAGCAGATGCTTGCTTTGCCCTACCCAGCATAAAGAACAGTTCTGTGGGCAGCCGGGAGAGTTCGTACTGCTGGATTTTTATAGGATCATTAATTATATGTTATAAGGCAGCTAAGCATGGCATTCCTAACTCGATGAATTCCATTATGAATGGCCTTTTCATATTCTTCATCTCATTATATTAAATGCATGTGACCTGAAGTTTAGCTAAAGTTATTGTTCGGGTTAACTTTCATTTAGTGGTTGCCCTAATTTTAGAAACAGTATGATCTTTAGATTTTATGGAGAGACAGTTTTTTTAATGCATATTTTTGCAGCACTATTTTAGATAGTTTCGTTTTGTATCTAGGTGTGAACTTCTGTGAGGTGGCAGGGAAGGGATTTAGTCATTCCTTGATTTGCCTGGAGATTTCCGTACCCATATCCCCGGATGACAACATCCAGTTACACGGATTTGGCTATCATCTCTCTGCCAATAACTCTTAAACCCTCTGCTCTGTTCTGTCTAGTCTTGCATATCTGACTGCCTCCCTGACACATAATCCTGGTTGTTTTGCCTTCAGATCATTCCTAATCTGGCCAAAACAGAACTCCTTACCTTTTTCTTCAGAATCTCTCTTCACTTATGATTTTGATAACAGTGCATCCTCTCTGTCACTCAGACTTGTAACCTCAGGGTCATTCTCCTTCCCATACGCATCGGAGCTGCTGACAACGATTGCAGATTCTCTCTACTTTGCAGGAAAAACGTACCGGTAGTGTGTCAGCATTTAGAACACCACAGAGCCCTTCATCCTGCACCTTGACTACTATAAAATCTTCTCTGCCTGCTCAGTGTTCACATCCTCCCTTCAAAATAAATTATCCAAATCAGCATCTTTGCTGCATATTCAGATCTTGTCACTGTCGCTTCTCTGAAACCCTCCCTCAAAGGCCAGTTGTCCACAGCATGAGTCTACAGGGCTCTGCAGAAAGTCACACTGCCACATCTTTTTTAATTTTCTCTGCCATCTCCTCATCTTTACTCTTTCACTTAAGAGAAACTCAACATTTTCTGGGGCAATGCGTGAACTTTTGACCATGTAATCCAACCACCTTGCCTAATTTCTGGCTTTTGGACCCGTTGAGTTGCATTGTGTGGTTCCTGCCTCCATCTGTCTGCTCTGACATCCTTCCTGTCTTGCAACTTCAAACTCTCTTTTCAGGGTTTACTACGAGTTTCAAACTAAATGGTCTCTTCCATAAGAATGGTCTCTGCCCAGCAAATCCACGTAAAATTTGAGTCATACTCAAAATATCTCACCAGTGACCTAGGGAGGGAAGTATTATAATTTAACTGAAGTGATACATGATCAGCTTCTGAGTGTAGAAAAGCTTATATATTGCTTCTGCAACGCGGAAGTTCAAAACAAAACAGTATTCAAGTATCTTCAGTCGTCTGTCAATAATGTCAGGCTTTGTCTCTTTATGTAACTACATGCCCTTCTGTTTGATCAATGCCTTGTTAATCCTTTTTTTCTTTTTAGCTTTGTGCTCCTTTAATCTGCATCTATGTCTTGCATCCTTTCTGAGAAAGTAATGTCTCTCAGAGAAAGGCTAAATTTATACACTGGCTGTAGATGCAGTGGGGCTGAGATGGCCAGGCAACACAAATAGATGCAAGCCTCTGAAAACACACCTCACAGCGTCAGAGTGATACTGATGGCAGCAGCTCTGGACAGATATTTCCAAAGACATTCTAACAAACTTCTGCAGAGGCAGACTTCCAAAATCTAAGTTCAATTTGTTTCTTTTGATTGGTAAAATATAAGCTAGGTTTTATTTGCCAGTGGTTGCTGTATGATGACAGGAGAAGTTGGTATCTGACCTAACAAAAGTACAGAGCCCACAAGGTCTTGCTGATCTTTCTTCCCCTGAATATTGGACATCAGAGCATGCATCGCACTGAATGATTTTAAAAGGGCTATTCACCTCTTAGAGAAGCAGAGATTTCTGTCTGGTTTAAATTTAGTTATGTCTGTTTATTTCCTGAATATGCAAACACATAAAAAGTGTTAAATCTGCTCAATAAACACCCTGGTTAAGTCAGTGTTCAGTGGTGCTGTCACATTCACATAAAATCCTTGTGTTAGAAGGAAATCTCCAGTGTGTGTTTGTTTTTGTGGGGCCCAGGTCATGGTTTTTAGAGGTGTATGCTATCAGGTAAGCTTCTCAGTCTGTATTGTATGTATTGTACTTGCAATAGGTAGCTGATTTTTCTATCTCTAGCTATCAAGCACAATCTGAGAAATAAGTAACTTCTGTGGATTCGAAGCAATGCAAGTGGCCAGAAGAGATTTTTCTAATCTTTACCAAGAGCTGCTTTGTCAATATACATCTGTTGGATATGGTAACCCACTAGTCTGAGGAAACTCCAAAGTATAATTTCTCTATTTACTTCTCTTTGAGCTATAAGTTTTTTTTTTTTTTAAAGCAGATCAATAAACAATCTCAGTGTTTTCATTTTAGTAAGCAATATAATATAGATGAGTACTTGTGTAGTAGTAAATCATTAATATACTACTTAATCATAGAATGACTATGTCCTACAGATGTGATTTAATCATGAAAAAAAGGCCAGTGAAGTGCAATGATGGATCAGGAGGGGCGTTTCCAACAGCAATGGGATAGCATATGACACCATTTTAAAAGATCCTTGTATTAGAACTTTTGGGGCACCATGTAAAAAACATGGGTGAGGCTCAGTGGGAGGGCTTTAAACTAGGTCTTATGGGGAATGGGGGGGGGATACTGAGCCTTCCCACGATAAGGTGTGGGATGGCGTAGCTAGATTAGAGGGACAGGGTGGTAGCAGGGGCCTTAAAGGACCCACTGCCTTGAGAGGTGCTGGCAACACTACAGCACATACGAAATCCTATGATGATGAAGCAGTGGATACTTGGGCAGTGGGTGCTGCGGCAGTAGGAGAAGTCAATGGGGAAAATCAAGGGAAATACTTAAAACGAATTAAGGAGTTATCCTTAAAGGAGGTGACAACACCAGCTGCCCAGCTGAAATGCCTCTACACCAAT
Source organism: Numida meleagris (assembly GCF_002078875.1). Classification (NCBI taxonomy): domain Eukaryota; kingdom Metazoa; phylum Chordata; class Aves; order Galliformes; family Numididae; genus Numida; species Numida meleagris. The sequence continues at coordinate 7,195,618 of NC_034438.1, read as the reverse complement.
GCACATAGCTTGGGAGACAAACAAGAGGAGCTGGTAGCTACTGTGCTACAAGAAAACCATGATGTAGTTGCTGTTACTGAAACCTGGTGGGATAATTTCTATGACTGAAATGTGGCTGTCGATGGCTGCAAGCTGTTCAGAAGGGACAGGTGAGGAAGGAGGGGAAGGGCTGTTGCTATCTACATCAGAAAAGGAATAAAATGTGAAGAGCTGTCCCTAAAGAATAGTAATGAGCAAGTCGAAAGCCTATGGGTGACAGTTATAGACTGAGGCATCAAAGGGAGCCTTGTGATCAGTGCCTACTACAGGCCACCTGATCAAGCAGAGCCTGTTGGTGAGGCCTTCTACCTCCAGCTGCGGGAGGTATTGTGATCACAAGCGCTCATCCTGCTGGGGGGCCTCAGCCACCCAGACATCTGCTGGAAAAGTAGGATGGTGAGCTGCAAGCAATTCCATAGGCTCCTGGAATGCCTTGAGGATAAATTCGAGTCAAGTAGTAGACAGCCCTACTGTGGGGGATGCAGTACTGCTGTTGCTCACCAATGCAAATGAACTGACTGGCGACATCCAGAGGAGGGCCACAAAAATGATCTGAGGAATGGAACACCTCTCCTACAAGGACAGGCTGACAGAGCTGGGGCTCTTCATCCTGGAGAAGAGAAAGCTCCGAGGTGACCTGTAGCAGCCTTTCAGTAGCTAAAGGGGAGCTACAGGGAAGAAGTGAACTGACTCTTTAGCAGGGTCTGTGGTAATAGAATAAGGGGAAATGACTTTAAGCATAAAGCAAGTAGATTTAGGTTGGTTGTAAGGAAATAGTCTTTTACAGTGAGTGTGGTGAGGTGCTGGAACAAGTTGTTTGGAGACTTTCAAGATGAGGTTGGATCAGGCCTTGGGCAACCTGACCTAGGTGTAGTGTCCCTGTTCATTGCAGGGGAGTTGGACTAGATGAACTTTAAATGTTCCTTCTTACTCTAAGGATTCTGTGTGTATATGTATAGTTATTGCTGCAGACCTAACTGTATCCTAACATATTGTTTTGATCATTATATAAAACAAAATAAAAAAACCATGAAGTTTATGTTTGGTTGGGAGAGCCAGTGTGAAGGTACAGTCAGCATCATGTTACAGCTGTGCCTTGTACCCAGGCTGAGCTTGTGCCTCAACACTGAGCCTCTGGTGGCTTTTTGGAGCAAGATCAGCATTAGAGCCTTCAGACAACTGATTAGCTGGTCCTAAGATTTGTAAAACTGCATCAGTAAAAAAACTATATAATCCTAAAAACCAACAGCAATCTGTGCTTAAAATGCTTGATTTAATCATCATGCAATGCAGGTAAAGATGATTAGAATAAGAGGACAGATTTTCTGTGTACGCGTAGCTCTTTGTAATGCCTGTACACAAGAGTGCAATCTTAAATATTTGTTGCTCTAATTAGGCACCTCTTCAAAATGTCTTGTCAGTAGAACACTTTGGAGAGCCTCTGAGTGCCTGGTTTCCAACTCCTAGTGTTTCCTTCCTTTGCTGTACTGTCACTTGTCTTCAGCAAATGGTCACTCTGTGATGTGATGCATGGGCTGAAAAGGGGCAATTGCTGCTTATTTACTGAAAGTTCCTGTTGTCACCACCTACTAGCTTGTCAGGAACTCATATGGAGGAGATAGTGCTTATGTATGGAAAGTCAATGAAGGAAGCACAAGGACTCTTGCATTGAGCAGGTGGTTGCTGGCACACTCAGCCTGAGTCTTGCAGCAGCCCTGAGCAACCTGATCGAGCTGTAGATGTCCCTGTACATTACAGGAGAGCTGGACCAGATGGCCTTAAAGGGTCCCTTCTAACGCAAACAATTCTATGATTGTATGACTCCAGTCTGTTTAGCAGTGCAGCCCATTGACTGGAAAAACTTTTCTGGGTGAGCCAAGTTCAGAAAGGACAATGCAGTGTTCATCTGTGTCTTTATCACAACCACACTGCACTCTAATTTTGGGGCTGTTTGTTCAGAAGATTGTTTGAATTTGGCTTTTTGATGGGCACCTTGTGAATGGGGCTGGCTCTCAGCCAAACAATAGTGATTCTGGTTAAGGCACTCTGAAGAGCATGTGATTTTCTTGCTGAAGGAGAGAGTTATGCAGTTTGATCTACTGGAGAAGTTTGGACTCAGTTCATAAACTTTGTTTGTCCTAAACAGGGTTTTGCATCATTCCTTATGGTACTTTCAGTGGTGACAGCTAGGCAGGCTTTTCAGATATATACAGACGCTGTTTTGAAGGATTGTTTTTATACCTATGACTTGACATTTACATGACTTTCTTTTGTGAAGTCTGACAGCACTGCTTGCTGGAACGACAGCTGCTCTATTCTGCTCTATAAGAAAGGCCAAACACGCAATCACAGCGTTTTGTCCTGCTAAAGCTTTGCCAGTCTGCTTTTTGTGGGTATTTCCCTATAATTGTCTGAAAACCTTTATGTTGGAATTTTCTGTGGATTCAGAGATTAAGAGAGAAAGTAATCAGAGCTCATTTCAATGTTTATTAGCAAAACTGTAGAAATAGTGTAGGAAGGGTGCTGGTGGGAAGTTGGAGCATAAGCTAACTTCAAGCAGAATGAGGACAGATCTTCAAAGGAAAGGCATGAATATAATTTTAGGAGGAATTTAGCTTAGTACTTCGTACAAACAGACCTTTAACTGTGTATATTAAGCAAAATCCTGACTTCATTGAAGATAAGGGCAGTATTCTGATTGATTCAATGAGGCCAGGGTTTCACCTATGGCTGGTATGATCTAATAGGTCACTGATAATTAAGAGCATATGCAGCCTCAATTCTTGCTAGTGGAATAAAATGTCTGAGTACCAGTCACTGAAGGAGCGGGGAAGAAACTGGTTTCTGAAAGAATGGTCTGGAGAAGCTGTGTTGTGGATTACATTACCCTTGTAGAGCTTGTATATGAGAAAGTTTTTAATACACTTGCCCATATGACTCCTCCAAGATGAGGAGAAATGTAAACCAAATGCAGTAGGTTCAAGACAGATGGTTCAGCAGAAAGAAACAGCAGAAACCTGTTGCAACCTTCCAAATGCCTTACTGGATTCAGGGACACAGAACCTGAGGAGGACTGTAAGGTCTGGATCACTCCACAGCAATATTGTGTGCATAACAGCATGTAAATTGTAGGCAATCACGGTGTATTTTCTGTGTTGAAAAAGTCCTTAGTTACAGACAGGTTTAATAATATTTATATTTCAGTTACAGAACTGTCCTTGTCTGCTGAAGTGTTGCCCTATTTGTCTCTGACTTCTGCCTTTTACCGTAAGAAATACTTAAGAAAGGAGATGGACTCTGTCTTGAAGATCTCCAAAGTATAAATGAACATGCTCTCTAGAAAGGAAAGCAGCTGTTTCTTATTAACATGCAGTGGATCCCAGCAGTGTCATTAACATGCTGATACATCTAACATTAGCCTCAAAATGCCAGGTTTCATAATTGGGCCATGAAATCTCACTCTAGGCTTGAGTATGGTCTTCAAGATCTGTATTAGAACAGGATATTTTCCTACTTTTTAAAGAAAAGGAGGGGAAAATGTTAAGCTTCGATTTTTCTCAAGCACTCAGTTTCAGTATGAAATAGGCTTTAGATTTTTAGCAGTATGTTTTGAAGGTTGTTGATCTACTGACATAAACAGATTGCTTTTGTCACAAGAAACGCAAGGGTGATGGCATTCAGTGATGAGAGATTGGCCTGACGTTCCTGCTGAGCTTCTCCTCACCTGCAGCACTGTTAGCACTGTTCCAGCTCTACTCACCCCACACAAATCATGAGTGAACAGGCCTATCTCCCACCTTTCTTCCTTGTGCTGCTGTGGCTTTTACATCTTGACGTGTTTCTCCCCAGTTCTGCTTCAAGAAAGGGGCAGGACGTGTTCTCACAGAAAAGTATTTCGTGTTGCAGATGGAGATGCTCTGAGGGCCGTAAGTGCTACCTCTTGTCAGGATTTTCCTCATGGCTAGCTTTAAGCAGATATACACAGAGTATATATCTGCTTAATTTCACTAATTAAGACACTAATTTCAGGTGTCTGATTTTCTTAGTGTTTGAAAGTTGTCTCCAGTTCTCTTCTTCCTCAGCAGACCTGATTAACATCCAGGGTCCTATCTTCCTTATCACATCTATTTCTTGCCTCCTTTGCTTTGTGAATGAGGGTAATCGCATCCCACCCTACCTGACATTGTGAAAGCAACAACAACAACAAAACACTTCAGAAATATGAGGCACTTGGATGTTCTGGAAGTGGGAGCTTATGTGGAGTAGAGTTATATGGTAAACCTAAGAAGACTGAATAAGTTGTGATTAGACAGAAGACCACTGATGTTTCTTCTAAGGGCCACTCATCTAAACTGTACAGACCTACTTTTCTATCAACAAGTATTTTTTAATTGCCATGAAAACAACCAGCTTGCGAAAAAGTCCCACTTAGGAACCGGTTGTTTTCAAAGCTGTGCTATGGTAACGTGATTTAAACTGATCTAAATCCAGACCCTTGCTGAAAACGAAGATCCCATCATGTACTGTCGCCTGTCACCTCATTTGTCCCAGCACTTGTGATACTGTTGCTTTATGCTGAGCTGACTTAGGAGGCTGATCTGGCTGAAAACTCAACCAAAGGGATGGGGTAGGAAGGAAAAAATAATTTTCAGACTACTTGTCCAACTGCATCTGAAATGGCAATACAGGTTCCAGCTACAAAAATGTATTGCTTGGATTTGTCTACTTGTCACCAGTTTTGCATCATTAAGTGTTATGCACTCTTGGCCTGATATAATTGCAGCAGATTGCACACATGAACTGTTAATTATTTTATTTTTAAAGCAGACATTGCAGAACAGGAAAATAATATTCCAACATGTTTGCTTTTGGAGCTGACTTACCATAGCAATCTGTTAGTTTGATAATGGTTAAACTGTCAAGCCCTTGTCTCAACAGGGAGCAGCAGAGTACCATTAAGGCAGCCATCTGTTGAACATATATACTGGAGGCATGAATTGTCTTGCATTTTGGTTTTCTGAGTAGTTATAACATAGTTGTGTTCTCTGGATACCACTGATGAGCAGTGAAAAATGCATGGAAAGATCAGAGTTCAGTGAAAGGTGAGAATCCAAATTCGATGAATGGGAACCTGTCAGATGATCACTAGCTACAGGGTAGGGAAGAGATTAAACCTCTTGGGTGTACACATTTTGATGGTTAATACTGCTCTGTGGCAAAAGTCTTAGCTGCTTCAGTTGCCTAGCAATTCAATGGATCTGTAAAATTCCATCTGCAGACCAAGGCTACCATTATGTTGGATTGATTCATTAAGATGAGCAGCTAAAACAAGTTAAATTCTATCAGAGTTTTCCTGCATTAATTTAAAAATTAATTTAGTTGGCTCTAAATGGACATTTGTTTTAGTGTCTTGAAGAACTGACTTTCCTCTATTAAAGCAGAATAATGTATCTATATGGTGCCCTAACTTGAACAGTACATAAAGATTAGTAAATAAGACCCCATTAAAAATACTTATAATGTAAGTAACATGGGTCCCAATAGCCTTTCTAATGTCCATTAATGCTTATTCTGAGGATCAGAGCTCATTTTACTGAGCCATTTAGTCAAACCGTGTGATTATTTAGAAAGTTAATTCATGCATACTAAAATCTAGCTTAAGTAATGCAGAGGGTAGGAGGTAAAACTCTATGGAGACGATAGTCCTTTTTGTTATTTAATGATCAGCCATAATTAACTTGCAAATTTGAAATAATTAGAACAAATTAAAGGTATTTAACTTTGCCTCCCTAAAGAAAAATTCAAATTGCACCAAATGCAGCTTTAAATTATTCAAGTCTCAGAGGTCTGTGCTGGGTTTTTTTACAATGCCTTTTCTATGATGAGAATACCAATCTGCTTTTTGTCAGAAAGCATCCTATCAAGTAATTGTTCTTTGTGTCTAATAAATGACAGCTATTCTTCTTTGTAAAAGTATTTCAGTCTCTGAAGACTACATCAGCATTTCCATGGCATTTTAATTCAATAAAACAAAAGGTTAATGTTTTTCTACTTTTTAAGGAATGCAAATACTAGCAGTATTCAATAGGTCCTGAATGACATTTAAAATTTGCCATTCACGCTCAGCAGGGATATCGCGATATGAGGCACAGACAAAATGGAAAAATGTTCAAGGTGTGTTCTCCTTTGTTGGTGATGTACTTCAATATTCATAAGGAGGCAGTAATGCTGAGACTCTCTTCTTTTCTGATGATGCTACGTTACAACTCCTGCCTTAGTACGTAGGTTAAGTAGGTTAGGAAGGTCTTCATTTAGACGGGCTTCTCTGTTGTGTAGTCTTGGGAAATGCTATGGCAATTCATCAAATAATATGGAAGGCCTACTAACCAGTCACCTATTCAGTTTACTGATTATTTCTTTGAAATAGCTTTCTTCCTTACACTTTTTTCATTTTTATGTGTTGTTAATTGTTGACTTTCTCTGCATCTCTCTATGTTATCCGTTTTCCTCCTTGGAATGACATTTCCCAGATTGTTTGTCATTTCAAGTTTTGACTCTGCTTCCTTACTTGAACAAAACTTTATTGTCAGCCTTCTTTGATTAAATTATGAAGAACTGAGCTCTAATTCATTGTTTAGTGAGCTATAAATGCAAATCTGTTTGCTTTTGTTATTTCCTTATAAATTAGCATCTGCAGCTTCCTCTTGGCACGTGCTTCTGTTTGAATTCCCTCTGACATAACATTATTTAAACCAGAACCTGGTACTTTGAAGTGACCACACCATGTAAGATGTATAGTAGTGAACTAGCAGAGTAATTGCTTCCTTCTCTACACAACAAGGGTCGCTGTCTTCGTGAAGACAATCACTCACGTTTTTAAAGTGTTAATCATTAAGGAACAGACAAATAAAGTGCTAAGTCCTGTATGATCAGAGAAATCTGGCCAATGATTACACCTTTAAGCCTCCTTAAATGGTTATTAGGGTCCAAACCCACCTCTGGCTATACTCTGGGTTGCAGGAATTTGTTGATTAATAATTTCATAGAATTCAAATAAGATACGAAATTAGTCTACCTTTAATTTTAAAAACACTCTGCAATGTTATTAAGTCACCATGCAGCTTGAAACCCTAAAGAAAATGGAGGTTATTTGGAGAAGTTTTATCCAACACTTCAGCCAGTTATTATGGGTCATGAGCCATTATATAATGTTCTGCATTAATAATACAGGGGAAATACTAATTGTCAAACAGGCGCAGTGGACCCTATTAAACAGTGACTTTTACAGCACATTGATTTGAAACTTTTTATTTAGCTATCATTTTCTGATGGGAACACTGGATATCTGCCTTTTTTTTTCCCCCTTGGATATAGACTAACTTCAGTAATGTAAGCTCTTATGTAAAAGATACTTGTGAATCATCCTTATAAAACTGTATCCCAAATAATGCAAACTTGGTAGCAGTCTTTGAGTTATCTGTGCAAAATTGGTACTTAAACAGGGAAAAGATTTGTATAATCTGCTAACTTAGGAAAGCTGTATGTCAGTCCCATGCTTGCAAACGGAGTGGTTTAATCTTGGGATGAACTGTATTCCTTCCTGTGGATAATCCAAAGGTTTTAAAAATAGTTTTAATTGCTTTCTTTAACTGCATAACAGTCATGAGTGTAATGACGTATAAATGTTGGGAATCCTTATTTAAAGCAGTAGTCTTTTTCCTCAGAGCAGAATTTGAAAGCAGTCTGTTGCCTTTACTTAGAGAAAGACGGTCTCAATGACCTGTCTTCCCCAAATGTTTTGTGATTGTGTGTGTCTACAGGGACTGAAATCATGCTTACTCTATGTCATCAAATTTGCATCCTGGCTCTGTTTGTGGAATGCTTAAAATCTTGTGCAGGAGACCTTCCTGGAACATGCTGTTCATTGCTTTTTCTGGCTACCTTTCTCTTTTCTGACTTACTACCCAAGCTGTTGCAGTTGCTGTACCAGGTCCTCTCCCTACACTTTGTTCTACATTTGCTGTACTGCTCAGAATTACCTCTCTTCTTTTAGCTCACAACTTTTTGTCTCTCATCCTTTTCTTTTCCTTTAAGCAATGTATCATTGGCTTCATAGAATCATAGAATCATAGAATGGCCTAGGTTGAAAAGAACCTCAAAGATCATCAGCTTTCAACCCCTCTGCTGAGTGCAGGGTTGCCAACCACTAGAGCAGGCTGCCCAGAGCCACGTCCAGCCTGGCCTTGAATGCCTCCAGGGATGGGGCATCCACAACCTCTCTGGGCAACCTGTGCCAGTGCATCACCACCCTCTGAGTGAAAAACTTCCTCCTAATATCTAACCTACATCTCCCCTGTCTCAGTTTAAAACCATTCCCCCTCATCCTATCACTATCCACCCTCATGAACAATCGTTCCCCCTCCTGTTTATACGCTCCCTTCAAGTACTGGAAGGCCCCCGGAGCCTTCTCTTCTCCAAACTAAACAAGCCCAGTTCCCTCAACCTTTCTTCATAGGAGAGCTGCTCCAGCCCTCTGATCATCTTGGTGGCCCTCCTCTGAATTTGTTCCTCGGGGCTGGGGCCCCCAGGCCTGGACGCAGTACTGCAGATGGGGCCTCACAAGAGCCGAGTAGAGGGGGACCACCACCTCCCTCTCCCTGCTGACCACTCCTCTTTTAATGCAGCCCAGAACATAGTTGGCCTTCTGGGCTGCAGGTGCTCACTGCTGGCTCACGTCCAGCTTCTCGTCCACCAGGACCCCCAAGTCCCTCTCTGCAGGGCTGGTCTCAAGGAGTTCTTCCCCCAGTCTGTATAAATACCTGGGATTGCCCTGGCCCAAGTGCAGCACCCTGCATTTGGCCTTGTTAAACCTCATTAGGTTCTCGTGGGCCCACTTCTCCAGCCTATCCAGGTCCCTTTAGCATCCCTTTAGCAAACCATGATTCCAGTTTTCTCCTCTCTGATTCTTCACTATTTCCCCTTTTTCCTAGTAAAGTGAGCATTTTTTACTAATTTTTTCTTTCAACGTTGCTCAATCATGTTGAGTAAAATCCTTTCTGTATCTTCATCCCACTTGTCCTGTTCTAAACACTCAGAAAATCCAAGAGCTAATGCTTTTGGGAATATCACAAATACCTCAAAACTCCAAACAGAATTGTCAGACTGCTGCCAGCTGCTGATAACCAATGACTCCCATGGAAGTTAAAGTAGTTGGTAACCCAACCCTTCAATCCTTAGGCATTCTGCCTTCAGAAATTGTAAATGGATTGAGCAGGAGCTCAACCAGCGCCATGACGGTTATGCTTCTGGGGAATGAGGTGCTGAAGAGTTGTGCAGTGTTAAAGAGGTCGATATCATATAGTCATGTCACCTTTCTTTCTTCCTAGTGTACCAGTGTCAAAACGTGAAGATTATTATCCCAAGACACCGCCAACGAGCAAAGCCTCCAGAACATCACAGAGCAGTGGTGGGAGCAGTTCAGGGAAGAAGATGGCCGGTTTTGTTGCAAATGTGGAAGATAGACGAACCCTTCCGATGCAGGCCAAGAGGGAAGGCAGTAAGTCGAGGAAAGGTAAGGGAAAGCATACTGTATTGCAGGGCCATGATTGTGCTGATGGTGTTTAGATATTGTATATATGCTGAAGAGCAGATTACCAAAATGCACAATTAGAGGGAAAAGATTGCAAGTTGCTTAAAACAACCCAACAGAAGCTAGCTACATTAAAAGTAAAAACATAGAAAACCTTGTAAATAACAAGTGATCTTCTTGGTTGGTGTTCCTGATAAAAGAGAAAAGAATAGCCCTTTAATCTCAAAAAGCTGCTTCAACGATTCTTTTTCCTTTCCCAGCAAGCAGAGAATAAGTGCAGTGGGGCTTGTTCTTGAAATGTAATCTTCTTCACATTCTTTTCCTCCCCAAGTAATGGCTCCACCATTACAGCCTGATATTTTGCCACACAGGGACGTCTGTGCTGCTAGAATCTATCCTGCTCGTAGCTTAGTGCCTTCACTTAAGGAGCAGAGAAAGCTTTCTTTCTTAGGAAGAGAATGTGTTGGGCACAAAAGCAACTTGGATGTTTCACTGCCGAGCCTTGAACATAATCCTTGGTTCAATTATGAGCTAGCTTTTTTTTTTTTTTCTTAACTTGTCAGCCAGTTTGCTGTATATGTCAGCATAAAAATAAAGAAAATGGCAAAATGAGAAGAAATGTGGTGCAGTTCTCAAAGGAACAAATAACTTGTGTTATTGGTTAAGACCGTACCAACATTAAAAAGCAGTCCCTGTGAAGAAACTTTCAAAAGGGTATCATCAGCCTGGACCCAAACAGTGGCTGAGGTTAATCTCTTCCAAGGCACAGCTACAAAAGTTGGAAGCCTGTAAAGGGCTTGTGTCCAAAAAAAATCAATTTCTAATTTGAAACAAAATCATTTTTGACTAACAGGGGTTCAGGACCCATTACTTTTGCTGTATAGTCTGCTGACATTTCACACTTTCTGTTGTGCACAATGAATCCTAATAGTCATTTTATAACATTGCTACACCAATCAATTTAAGCAAGAGAAAGCCGTTACAATTCTGCAAAGTTTCAGGGGCAATTTTCACTGATGGTTTTCTTTTATGTTTTTTTCAGCTATCATTATTTTTTTTTTCTTCTCTTTTCCTCTTCCTTCTCCCCTCTCCTTCTCAGTACTGTAGTGATGAAATTGAGATTTTTCACAGTTGGGTGATGGGTTTTGTTCCTTGGCTAGGGATAGCCCCAAAAAAGTAATTTATTTTCCATAGATTTGGGGGAGAAAAAAATATCCAACCTGGGTTCTCCTGCATTCATTCATTTCATTTTCTAGTACTCAGAAGAAGTTACAAGCTGCACCTGGCTATTGCACATAGCAACTGAACTACACCTATGCTGATTTAGTGAGTATAGCGGTCAGCGTAATGCCTGAAGATGGTGGGTGTCTTTTGCAAACACTTAGCAGGATTACTAGCTTTGAGCTGCATGGCAAAATTTAGCTTATAAACATTGTCATTTGCTGTGATACCAGATAAAGTTCAGAGAAATGCTTTCAAGCTGTGGAACTACCTCAGGTCTATTACTGATTTGAATAGCTTGTTTATCACAAGGCAAATTACCTAGCACTAATCACTGAAGTTGAAGTCATCTGTATTTAGAACCTTTTTAATTGGCTTCCCTCTGTTACATGTTTGGACTCCTTTAACAAGCATACACACATACTTGTACTGTGTTTTTTCATCTCTAGGGATTGCCAGGGCACAATGTTAAGTTTCTAAATTCCAGTTAGCCCTGGACTTAGCTGTTCCTTGTCCTTACTTCTCCTAGATATTACCATCTGTTGCTGAACAGGGATTTCAGCTTTAGAGTTTATTCTTTTATTCGCAAGTGGCTTTGTAGCATCTAGCAAAAATAAAATGGGGGATATTATTACTGTTTTTGTTATGAATTCATAAAAATGTGTAATTTGTCATGTAGCATCAGAGTTTGGAGCCACCAAGCCTGGAAGTCTCCCTGAGATGGCGGTGGTTGGTGCCTACTGCGTCAGTAGAAAGTGGTCTCTCTTCTGCAGTGCAGTCACTAAGCCCCAGCTAAGCCATGCTATGGGGAAGGGGTACAAAGTCAACAAGATGACATCCTGAGACATGAAACTTGATGTTAGCGAGCCGCAAACTTTCACGCGTTGATTTGGTCAGAAAACAGCGGAGCTAGCTGCTGAGAGCTTACTGACAGTCAGATGTTACACTATTGCTGCAGAGGGTGATTTTTCTCATGCCTCGATCTGTCTTGTCAATTTAAATTGTGAACGTTTGAGGATGGGGAGGATGGCTCTCCAAGCACACCTTGTTGTATTGCCAGGTCTGTTGTGGGTCTTTAGGCTCTACTGCAGTATAATATAATTTTCCAGTAGCTCTGGGAGCAGCGAGTGTCTCCTAGCACTGTGTAACTCATGGTAGTGTCTCTCCACAGCAGCATACGCTTTTGTACCAGATTTTGGTGTTGTCCTTTTTCAGTACTTTTGTCTTCTTAGATTTTGTTTTGAGAAGGTGAACTGACTAATCATTGAACCATTTCCATGCTGGAATGAAGGAGGGCTTTACTGCCCACAGGATTGCTCACTTACTGTGAGTGCAGTGTGTTTGGAAGGTGTAATTCTTGACAAGCCCACTTTTCCTTTCTCACTACAAAAATTTAGTAAGGAGAAAAAGAGCATTTTTAACCTGGTCTCATCACCTTGTGGAGTGAAAGCAGCACTTCTGCTCTCTTTACCAACTGGAAGCTTACTGGACCAACCCTGCTTGGGCAGTCAGTGTTTATCCTTTCTGTGTTGCTTTTCGCCTTCTGTTTCTGTTTGCTCCTTAATTTTTATTCCTCTGCTTTACTAGATGTTTGTGTCTTGTAGCCAAACTTTTTTTTAGTTCTACCAGCAAAACTTTAAGCAGACGAAGCAATCCTCAAGTCTTAGATCTTTTCTGCAGTAAATTGTTTTTATTGGTGTCACCAGCAGCTATTTCAATTTGTACTAAAATCTAACAACTTGTCTAGTTAAAAAGCACTGGAGTACAGAAATCTGTGTTTCTCTTTCCCTCTGCCCTGGAAAATTTTGCTTTTGGGCTGGGAAACCAAGCTAGATTGTATTCTGCAATACTGGACACTTTGCTTCTGTACAACTTTTTAAAAGTCTTTCTCTTTACCTCCTTCTTAAAATCTCTCTGCGATGAAACAAAGAAATAACTATTTTTCCATTTGTATCACTTTAGGGGATGCAGCATCTGCATGGTATTGTATAGGATGCATAGCTTTCCTTTCTGCATGTAAGAGAAAAGAGGAAGAAAAAATATTTTAGCTCACTGAATCTGTACTTTTCCAGGGGCTGATTTTCCTCTGCAGTGTTTGTTTTTGGTAGGTTTTCTAATGGAGCTTCTTAGGGATTCAGGATCTGGAACATGTTCCCTAGAGGGAAGGCTCTTCCCTGCAATCGAGTAGAGCAATTAGTTAATATTAGTGAAGTGCTTTGAAGATGTAAAGTACTATATAAATGTTAAGCATTATGAATATTACTATTATTCAATTCATAAAGATTTCTTTCATGATTATCAACCTAGATTTCCCTTTGCTTACTTTCATTCCATTTCTACTTGAACCAGACTCAACAGCTTTTCTTCATACTTAGTATTCAAACTTTCAGAAATGTAGGCTGCTGTATTTCCCCACTCTTTATGATTTAGTTTTCTGTTTCTCAAGTAGAAATATTCAGCTATTAGAATTTTCTCAAAAGTGTACTTAACCTACTTTAAATCATTCTTATACCAAGTTAACAGAATAGGAAATAGTATTCTTAGTGTTACCATTCAGATGGCATTGGTAACTGCTTTGTGGGTAGCTAGCCTTGCAAGCTTATATCTAGTTTATTTTTTGCTATTCGTTGCTACTCCAGGCTCTCTCTATGCATTGATATCAGAATTTAGATTACTCTCACCATATACGAGCTTTCTTTTTCCAGGTGAATGTGTCTATTCTTTTTCCGTGTCCCTTAGTTCTCTAGGTCATCTGTAACTTTTCCAGTCTCATACTGTCTTCCAGCACCTGGAAATCTAATTAATTTGCTGTCATTTGCATCACCCCAGTTCTCTACGACTTTTCATAAATAATTACCAGTCACTTCATAAATTCATTAACTAATTCTGTTTAGCCATGAAATATATATCCTTCAGACTAAAGATTTTCTATCTTTTTTTTCCCCTTGATAATTTCTTTTCATCAGCTTTATATAGCAGTATTTGCCAATATTCATTTTCTTTATTTTTTATACTATATTTTAAAATTATTAGTAGTTTGACCATTTTAGGATCATTATTGATTTAATCTTCTTCATATATTAATAGACCTGCTTTCTCTTTTGTGCTTCTTTTCCCTCAGTAGACTTGTCTGCTTTTCTCAAGATGTATTTTAAAACATTTTTTTGTTTGTATATGCACTTATTCAAGATCTCTTGCTACCCTTGTTTTATCTCCGCAGTCTAACAGCATCAATATATTATTACTTAGCCCCTTTTCTTGTTTTTCATTTCTGGCCTTGGTAATATTTTCAAATGTAGGTCTTTCAACAGTTCCCTTGAGGTTATATTGGCCACTTCTGAGTCCGTATATTTTCTTTTTCAGAGAAATACATCTACTTTGTTTTGAATGTAGTATGTTGACAGTGTGCCAGCCTTTCCTCGTACCAGGAATTGAATATATTCTCTCATGGTCTCTAGGTTTTTATTACTTCAGTATTAGTTTCTTAAGATCCAGCTGCCTCATTCCACTGTCACATGAAAAGACTTCTAAATCTCTCTTATTCAGTCCTGAAGCCAAAAGTCTAAGCAAGAAGCTTCCAGTCTTTATACGCATACCCACTCTTCTTATCATGGTTTGGCACACTCTCAAGTAACCAGGGACACCCAATCAACATATATCCCCACAATATTTCTAACAGTTTCTTTACTGATAATTAACTGTTCATTAGGTGAGCTTTTTTCACTACATAGTGTTGAAGCACAGTGCACTGTAGCAGGACAACAATAACCTATCTCTTTGTTAGCTTTCCGAGAATATACATTAAAACATGTTGTTTTACTAGATTGTAGGCATGTATTTGTATACTTCTTAAATCAAAATAATATTTTAAATAATCTTGTTGATGTCTGTAAATTTTGCACTGAAGCTGGAGCTCCAACCTTGATGCACTGCTTCAGCATGCATGAATGGTAGATAAACTTGCTGTTCACAGAGCTGAGAGATATTTAGGCATGACAGAATTACTTAAAGAGCTAAATACTGATTTGGTTTTGATTTTTGTTTAGACTTGTAGTTTTCCCCATATTTACTTTTTATTTAAGTCACATTGAATAGTCACTGCTAGTTAGGATATATTTTTAAAAAGCAATCCCAGAGGCTTACTTACTCGATCCAATTATCCCTAACTTGCCTGTTCTAATTGTCACTGACTACCTGCATGCATCCTGTCTAGCTAAATCATATCTATAAAACTTAGTTCTGAGGTGGATAGATGAAGGCTAGAATATGGGTGACAATTTGTCTGGAATATCATCCTCATAGGGTTGTGGTCAGTCCAGATGGCAGCCAGTTGCTAGTGAAGTCCATCAATGGTTTATGCCAGGACTGATGCTGTTTAACATTAGCAATCTCAACAGTGGTACAGGATGCACCTTTAGCAAATCTGTAGGCAGCACCAGCTGGGGATGTTAAGGAGCAGTGGTCCCAAGATGGAACCCTGGAGAACACCACTCATGTCCAGCCTCCACCTGGACATAGAGACATTGACTGCAACCCTCTGGCTGTAACCGTCCAACCAATTTCTTATCCATCAAACAGTCCACCCTCTGAACCCATATCTCTCCAATTTAGAGATAAGGATGTGGTGTGGGAGCATGTCAAAAGCCTTGCAGAAGTCCAGGAAGATGACATCAGTTGCCCTTCCTTTGTCCACTGATGCTCTCACTCCATTGCAGAAGGCCAATAGGTTGTTCAGGCACAATCTGCCCTTGGTGAAGGTGTGCTGGCTGTCTCAGATCACCTCCTCATCTTGCATTTGGTTTAACATGTTTTCCAGCGGGATCTGTTCCATGACCTTCCCAGGCACAGAGGTGAGGCTCTCTGGCCTGTAGTTCCCCAGGTCTTCCTTTCTCCCTTTCTTAAATTGAGAGTGATGTTTCCCTTTATCCACTTACTGGGGGCTTTATGTAACAGCTATGACTTTTCAAATACAATGGAGAGCGGCATGGCAACCACATCAGCCAGTTCCTTCAGGACCATGGGATGCCTGTTGTCTGTTCCCATAGATTTGTACACATTCAATCTCATGAGGTGGTCTTGGACTTGCTTTGCTCTTACTCTGGGAAGGATTTTGCTCCCCTGGCCCCTGCCTGGAGATTGTTGAATACTTCAGTCTTTTCCATGTCTGTTGAAGCCAGACACATGAAGTACAGGGAGGGGCTGAGAAAGGTGGATGCATTCAGCCTTAGGAGAAAATCCAGCACAGATCTTCCTGCTTTCTTCAGTTACGTTGTGAGACACTGTAGATAAGAGGAAATGAGACCTTTCTTAAAGGTGCCGATCGGCAACAAGTAAGAGAAAACTGTAACAAGTTACAACTCAGGAAATTAATTTTTTTAGTATTTTTAAAGACTGGTCAGGCACTGAAATGGCCTGCCCAGGGAGGTGGTGGAGTCACCATCCCTGGTGGTGTTCAGGAGGCATCTGGATGAGGTGCTACGAGATATTATTTAGTAGCTTAGCTGGTAGTAATGATGATAGAAGGATGGTTGGACTAGATGATCCTGTAGGTCCTTTCCAAGCTTGTGATTCTATGATTCTATGGTTTTGGCTGGCTATTACAGAAAATGGTTTTCACTTTGAGGGTGGTGAAGCACTGGAACAAGATGCACAGAGAAGCTGACTCACCATCAGTGGCCATACTCAAAACCTAGCCAGATAGGTCCCTTGAAAACCTGATCTTGATGGTTCTGCTTTGAGTGGAGGTTAGACTACAGGACCTCCAGGCTCCATCTTTCAACATCAACAATTTTTTAATTTGAGGATTTCCAGGGAAAGAAAGGAATGGACTTGCTGTTCTATTTTATTGAAAGCAACATATTGTTATAGTGGTAGTTATATGCACACAGACACAAAAAGGTTTCATAAGAGGTTATGAGAGCTGTATCTGTGAAAAAAGCTGGATCCTGTGGCTTAGTGTATGTAATGGTAATAGTGCAAGTCTGTCCAAATTTGGACAGTAAGACAAAGGCTATAATGTATGTCTTATTATACCTACCTGATTTCACGTGGTGATCTTGAAATGAATGGTATGCATGGTACTGTCAACTGATAGCAAATCTTTGATTGCTACTTCATTGTGTATAAAACACTCCAAAAAAACTTGCTACTTTTAGTCCTGATGTTCTGCAATAATGCAGAATCATGAAATAGTTGTCCAAAGCTAACTAGTCTCTAATATCTTCACTTTGTTCCACAGGGACAGCTTCAGCACGTAGGGAGGATGTGGCCACATCTCCTGCACTGATGGGCAGCAGCAAAGAGCTCGTAACCACAGCCACATCACCAATCCAGCATGACATTTCACGGTAAGCTTCTGGGTAATCTCTGGTTTAAGATTCTGCAAACGCAACTATCAAATTCTCCTAGATGCAGGGAAGTGGCTGAATTTCTATGATATTTCATGTTAGCACAAGATGGATAATATAAACTAAAAACTGACCTATCCTTTTGACATTTATAGTAAGCCTTAAATTGCTTGTTAGAATAAGAAAAGCAGGAATATGCCAAGTTCCAACATTTTAATTTTACTTAGAACAGAAAGTATTTTATGTTCCAAGTACCGACACATTAGATACATTTATAAATAATTTGAATGGATGGTGTTAACCCTTGTTAGGCTTTAAATCCACTTGAAGATTTTAGTCCCCCAGTACTCCCCCTTCCCCCCAGTATTTTATCAAATGGCATTTCTTTTAAAATGTTTTATACCAGAGTTATTTCTTGTTTAATGACAAGCAACAAAATCACATTAAGTCAGCAATTCCTGATTATGCTATATATCTGCACTAAATGCGCTGGAAAAGCAGCATTATCACTTCTGCTCCAATGAAGAAACAGAAAGCAGCACTGTTGTTACACTTTAGAGTCTAAGAACAACTTGCCTTTTAGGACAGGATTACAATGCTAGTGGTAAATGCCTAGAAAAACAACATACAGTCCTTGCTTTTCTTTAACATATCCCACATTTTATTATAATAAAATCTTTAGTTAAGCAACAGAGTAAATGCAGATTAAAGTATGAATTTGCTATATTTTACATTGTTAGATGAGTCTGTGCAGTGGGATGACAAGACTGTACGGCCATTCATAAGAAGAGTTAAATGTTTCTTGGAGAATGAGAGGGCTTGAGTTAGATTTAATCTTTTCTTGGCCCAGTGGACTAGGAAAATGTATTCTTGATATCATTCCTGTATATTTGGCAGCAGCTGGCAGTTTATTTCTATCTTTTGAGAGAACGTGCAATATATAATAGGTGAAAAACCACTATCAATATTGACAAATTTGTACTTACTTGCTATGGAAACACTTTTTTTTTTCTTCTGAAGGAAAAGATGATAATTCTGGGAGGACTTAAGAACTGAGATAGATTGGTCTCTGTTTCCCACAAGTAACAGCATGTTTAGGCAAACAGAAACCACAAGATTGCCTTAGCATTTCTCTCAGAAGCAAGGGTTACCTTTGCAAGCTGGTAATATCGGATAAAGAGTGTGTAAAGTTACTGCTTGATACCATCTAATAGTGATAAGTTAAGATTCTATTCAAGCACTAAGGAGTAGATATAATTATTCACATCATACAACAACTGCACGGAAAAAGGAATTTTATTCAAGAGGATTGATGGTCCATTCATTTCCACAGAGGGGAGTAAGATAATTGTTGAAATATGCTGTTAGAAATCATATCAGATAAAGCGATCAGTAAAAAATCTGATTAGCTGTCATTTTTAAAGGTTTATTTTACCAGTTGATGGCAAATTCTGAAAAATCCTGTATTGGGGGGGCTTTCTCCCATGCTCACCAGCTTCCTTTCTCTCTGTTGCTGCTGTAAATATAATTGACCAGCTTAAGCAGCCATGTTGTGCTTTCCCTTACTCATGGCCTTCTCTAATTGAAAATGGTAAATGGACAAGTATTTTTGTGGAGACCTAAAGCTGATCCTATCCTTCATCAAAAAACCTGCTTGACCAGCAGGTCAGTCTCAATTTATCACTGAATGGTTATAAGCTTAGACTGCAGGTTTAACTAACTAAATTAATCAATATTGAGAATTATTGCTGCTTTTGTGCCACTAAAGTTAGGGTTTGTCAGCATGTTCGTTATAATCCCTGATTTGGAGGGGGTTAACAGCTTAACCACAACAGTTGGCGTGAGATGGAAACTTGCTGCACAAAGCCCAAGCCGAACAGCAAATTTATTTATTCAGCAGTACATGTAAATCTAATTACTTTTGACTCTTTAAATTTATAGGACTAGATTCAACTCGTGTTTGTGCCAGCTTTAACTAGCACAAACCCTGGCGCACAGCAGTAGCAGCATTGGAAAGTTTGCCAGGGAGAAGGTGTTGGAAAGTGACAGAAGCTCCCTGCCAGAGCGAGGCTTTAGGGTGCTCACTCAGCTTCTGGGAGGGCTGGCTGGATCAGCAGGCACGGCAGGTAGAAGATGTGTTGGCTTGATAGCCTTTCTTGGCAGAGCTCAATGGAGACTTCAGCGTGTGTTACAACTACCTTGTGCTTCAGGAAGAATCACTGCAGTGCTTTCTTTCTCTCTCTCACTGAGTCACCTCTGGGTCAAGAAGTAGGCATCCTGAGAAGATAAAGGTGTGTGCTCCAAAATTCTTAGGGCTAGACCAGTGGAAGTGTCGGACTTTCAGAAGGAATGTGCACAAGCTCGCTTCAGTGCTGCCTCTGAAAGAAAACTATTTCTTTATCTGGCGTCCTGAGTTAGGCTAATAGTGAATTTGTTTGCCCATCATGCTTTAACGCTTGCCTGTGGCTGATTTTCATAACACAGCCAAGCATTACATGTTTGGTTACCTAGTGTTGTTAAGCCAAGTGTCTACACCTGCATGAGCCCCTTGAAAATATGCTCACAGCAGGTCTGGAAAGCTTTTTTATTCCATGTGCTTATTTATCTAGATCAAAGCCAGCGTATTTGGAAAAAAATCATAGGCAAAGTTTGGACTCTGAAGAGTAAGTTCTGTTCTTTACCCCTAAAGCATTGTTCCTCTGACTATTTAAAATATAGCTTTTTGGTGACCAGGGACATCTCTTCCATAACTGTTGTTTGCCTAGAAGCAAGGCTCTGTTCTTTTGGCTGTGAAGGGAGCTGGAAAGAGTAGGTAGCGGCATTTATATGCTTTCATTCAGTAATGAGAAAGTTTTTACATAAACCAGATCTTACCTCAGGTAACATCAGGTAATAATTTCAGCAAAACAAATGTTGTGTTGCAAAACAGAAATTAAACTGTTCTAAATCAAAATATTAAGTTGCACTTTTTTCGAAAAAAAGAAGCATTGCAAATTGTGCATTGTGAAAGACCATTTAATTAGACTGCAGCCTTGGTGCAATTGTCAGGCTCTCCCCACGTGGAAACAGTTGTACTGTCAAGTTTGGCACAGTACGTCCTATAACACTGCAGATAATCAAGCACTTAAAAAGACACAGGCAAAGGTTGTTCTGCTCCCCATGAAACAGATAATTCTCCCGTAGCATTTTTCATTTTGGGCATCTAAGGAGAAAATTTAAGAACAGTTAAGTAAATTAAGGGATTGAGTGATAGTCTGGGATTTCAGCATTAAGCCTATGTTTTCTTGCTGCAGTTTTAAATCGGAGCTTCAGCACTACCTGAATGCTTTGTCTTGGAATGAAGTTTTCTGAAGCCATTAAAATAAGTGATTTAGAAGCTCCTGCAATAGGAATGCTATATTTGAACTGCATTATTATCTGTAGGCTACAGCGGCCTGTTGGAGTTCTTATAAACAGATTGTATTGCGTAAATCTGTGTTAAGGGACATTTTAAAAACAAAACTATTTACCCAATTGCCCAGCACATCTCAGGTGAATGTGTATTCCGGGACTTTTAAGCAAATTAATATCTGAAGTAAAATATAATGTGCAGAGTTATAAACTTAATAATGCACACTGGAATAGTATTGAGCAGATCTGTTATGCTGAGTATTAGGAAATACAACAGTGATGAGATTTAGTCTTTTGTCTTACTTACACCTCTCAAATCTACGCATGTTGGATGCTTGAATGTGGCTCTGCTCTTAAGACAATGCAGTGAAGTTTCTTCTCCTGTAGCGTCTAAGCAAGCGCTGCCAAAGAAATAGATTATATTTCCCTTTAGAATGATTCGATATTCAGAAGGAGGACAAGGAGGGCAAAACTTCCATTCCAGATCTAACTAATGAGCATTTAAAGGAATTAAAAGTGTGTCTGGAGTGGGGTGCTGAGCTAGGTGATGAACATGATAGGATACACAAGTTTTGCCTACTCCCTGTGAGAGCCAGCAGCACAAAAAGTCCAATATAGTTCCATATGCAAGTGATAAAACCAGACGTTGGCAAATTAATCTCTCTTATTCACAGTGTAGGTTGTTAATTGTTCTCTCTGCTGGCTGTCGATATAATGTGAAATTTTCATTCCCTATTCAAGATGGAAAAAGTTGTGGCTGAAAATGTTAACATTTGCATTTTTATTTGTTGATTTATTTAAAGGACAGCCTCTCTTACAGCAATCCATCACTCAGTGACACCCCAAATATGAATAATGTATTGTAGACTTGCGGTTACAATGTGTAATAAGTGCCAGAGACAGTAGAAGAATGTTAACTATGTTGCAAATGTAATATTTATCGACTCATAGTTTATTGCTTTCGAGGTTCAATAATACTGACCACAGGACATTAATATCACTTATCTTGATTTTAGTTGGGCACCTCTGTATGTAGAAATAACCCATCTATCTCATACTTACAAAATAAATGTGAAATTTACAGCACTTTGTAAGAAGTGCATTATAGGTTTCGTTGCTTAGTGCTCACAATTCTCCTTTTCTGCCTTCTCATTTACTTACATCTAACATTGATCCCACTCCAATTGCCTGACCCAGCTGGTGAGCACCTCAGCACTCTTCTAGAGGCTTTATTTACTGGCTGTATTATGATCTTGTGCATTTGCTGGTGTTGGACCATCTCTCTCTTCCTGCTAAAGATCAGTATGAAAAGAGACTGATAGATAGTGTTCTTCTTTCTGAAAAGACCTTGGCTGAAAGGCTAAAACAGACGTAATTTCTCTTTTGAAACTATGTGTGTACAAAATCATCTCTTTCAGAGGAGCGTGACTATCAGTAAGAGAACTGTTTAAGATGGCCAACAGTTGTCCTTATAGACATGGCATATATTTACAGAGAAATTTTTAATAAATAAATAGAAACACATTTAGAATATAAATACAGAACAATTTGGGAAGATTCTGGTTGAAATTTCAGGCTCTATTTTTAAAATCAGGGTTTTTTTTAATACATTACAGAAGGAAAAAAAAAGCCCAATAAGGTTATTCTATGGTAGCAAGTCAGTTTGTGGTAATCATTTGCATCTTCAGTCTTTGCTCCAGAATTTTACTTCAGGTACTGATACAAACAGAAGGAACAGTACTCCTTACCTAAATTCTTCTGTTACGACCACTAAAAGCTTTGAACCTGCAGATGTGAAATGCAGATGGGAACCCAGGACTGGGATCAAAACCAAATTTAACAATGCAAGATTTCAAACTTGTGTTGAAATCACATTTTACCTGTGAAGCTTGACTCTTGGGAAGCTTGGAATTGGGTTCAGCCATGAAAATGATAAACCTTGATTATATTTTGTGCGATAGACATCAAGTAAATTTTGAAATGACATTCTATATTTACATCTGAGGTTATCAAATTTAACACATCATCAGATTCTTTTTCTTTGCTGTGTGTAACAGGAGCACCTATTTGTGTCAAAGTAGCCTCCCTAATAGCTGCTTTGTGATCGCAGATTTGTATGTCCGTTGCTGACAATGAAAATCGTATTGGGAAGTTTAGACTTGCAGTGCAAAGGGATTAATGTTAATTAGCAACTGTTGGCTGTAATTGTCACCCTCATTAAAATGCAGAATTATGTATTTCTTAGTTATAAATAACCTTTCTAATTGTACTTGATGTATGCCAGTTTAATCAAAAAGTACACTTGCAAACAGGTAGATATTTGCATTAATCTAGCACTGGATCTTTCAGTCTCTTTTGATCATCTTTTATTCCAAAGTTGAGTTGTTGGGGGAGGTCTGTTACAGCTACGTATTTACACATTTTTTTATTCAGCTATGCGGATCTGACAGGATTTTGTATTAAAATGGGGGGAAATGTCTTCTGGGAATGTTCAGTGCGACAGAAAACGTGTCAGTTTTGAAGTAGTTGGCAAGGTTTCCATCATTCAGTGGTATGACAATAAGTTGATTGTAGTTTGAAAGTAATAATAAGCAAAGCAAAATAGACTACAAATCATATTATGAAGCTAACTGAACTTCTTAGGTCTGTTTCTTACCATCATTTTCATTGTTATCTTAATTACTTTTTGCACTTTTTTTCCCCTATTGCTTTTGCAGGTTCTCAAGAGCCATGTTAAATCTTACATGAACGTTGGTTTGCTGGATGTGATTCTCATTTGTATTTGTAATCACAACAGTGAAAAGTTAGTCTCAAAATTCTCAATATTTGCAGATTCATTCTGTGTCTTGCTGTGCCCCTTTGTTAAAAAAAAAACAAAACACGGTCTTTTGACTGTTGTTTTTTGTTTCCACTGGAACTCTGTGCGCTCAGTGTCGTAGCTTTTAAACATTTTCCAGGAACTGCTGTCATGGCAGTTTCTGCAGAGCTTGACAAATTAAGACCAATCTTGGTTACTCTCTTATGGCTCTGTAAGGAACTGTTCTGCATGATTCCCTTCCTAGCGCTGCATTCACTTCTCCTTCCAAAGAGACCTCTCCTTTTTTTTTTTTTATATATTTCTTTTTTTTTCTTTGAAATAAAAGGAATTGAATAATAATAACATATACCTCATATACATAACATCTAGCCGTTCTCCCACAATATGACTCTCATACTTCCACCACATTGCTTCTGTGCTTATCCCCTTTCTCTCCTTCCTTTGCCTGCCTGGAATATTCAGGCTGTAAACTCCTCAGAGCAGGATCCTGGCACAGTGAATCTCTGTGCTTGGTTGGTCCACATAATAACGATGATTAACTGTGATGCTAGTTTAGTTAGGGTAGAATTCATCTTGCTTGTCTTGAGACGACTGAGCTAGTTACCCCCAGCTCATTTTATGGCCGATGACTTATTTTAGGATCAGTTAAATCACCTTTTGGTGATGCCTGTCTTCCTGTGGACTGTAAAATAAGCCTAGAGTAACATGCACTGACATCTTATTCCTCTTGTAGCTGAATATGTGGAACTAAAAATAAGTTGTTTGTCATTTTTGCGTTGATTATGTATTGAAGGCAAATGCAGGGTTAACCTATGTGCTGCATGGTCTGTGCCTTGGTTATTAATACAATTTTAATACGTGTGTTATAAATCAAAGGGCTTGGGTACTGAGAGCTCTGGGAGAGGGAGTGCGGGTGTACAGCATCTTCCTTAATGGCACACGAGCTTGTGATATGATAACGTGGTTCAATAAAAATTCTTGCATCTCTGTTGCTTAAGGACATTAACTAACACTTTATATAGTTGGATGTGCCCCATTTCCAGGACTGGTTTTTAATGTACCTTTTTTTCTTTCTTCATCATATTCTAATTCTCTGTCTCAGAGAATTAGAATGAAGACCTCCAGCTCTTGTTTTTTGTACCATGAACAGTGTAGTATCATCATCTCATTAGTTGTCCTTTCTCTAGACCACTTATGAATGCACTATAGAGTTTATGCCCTAACATGTTTCTGTGATGCTCCATGGGTGACCTCTCTGGCCACTTTCCATTGGACCAATTTTAGTGTTATCTGTTTATTTCTCATCTTTGACAGTTAGACAGACTCTTGAACAGTTATCTATCCATTAATGGATTTTCCTCTTAGCTTATGACAACTTTTGAGTCTTTGGTATTAGATTTGCTGAAAATCTTTCGGAACTGTAGATAAACTTCATAAACTGTATTTTTCTTTTCCAGTTGCATAACAATTTTACAAATCTAGTAGAGATTTCCAATGGATTATGACTAAATATACTTTTTACCAATAGATCAAGTTTGTATTAGGAAAGTTTCTTTACTGTAGTTTCTATCAGTCTGCTTGTTCTAAACTCCAGAGTTCTTCATTTTTAGATTTGTGTATTACTGCGGATCATTTTGAAAAGAAATGTTATATTTGCCAATTCTGACTGCCTCACAACTGAGGCTGTTTTAGGCAGTTATGTCATAGTTAATACCTTACAGTTAGTAGTTCAGCTATTTCATCCCTAGGCTCCCTCAGAAGCTCGAGCGAATACCAGCTGATCCCAGCAGCTTATTATTGTTCATTCTGTTTATTTGTTCTGTAATGTATTTGTATGACGCCTTCACTTGTGATAAATCGTCCACCACATCCTCTTTGGCATCAGGAACTTCATGGTGAATAGCCTTTTCTGCAATGGCTTTGTCACCCTTAAGTGGTCCTGTATAAGTTTACCTCCTCTAGGCTTTAACTGATACTCAGACTTCCTATTTTTGTGTATTAATGCTTTTTGTAGAATAGAGTCATAGAGAATCCTGAGTTGGAAGGAACCCAGAAGGATCATTGAGTCCACCTCCCGGTGCCTGATCACCCCCATGCTGCAGCAAGGGGATTGTTAAAGTCAATTTACAGGTCTTTGCTGCAGCTGAAAGCTCCAATTTCTGCTGTAAGGTGTGACTTTTATTCTCTTCCTAGAACACATTTCTTTTTCAAGAACACATGCTATTGAATATTGGTAATTTTGGCTTTGTGGCATGCTGTCACTGTAGCAATAAAGTTAGCTCCTCAACTTTTAGATAATCTTAAAGGTTTGGGGTTTTTTTCTTTGTTTGGTTTTGTGTGTTGTGTTTTTTTTTTCACTTCAGATTTCATTATAGATACTGATTAGGTTTAGCATATACATTTCTTATTACAACTTGCTTCTAGCTCCTAGGTAATTTAGGGTCATGTATAATAATTTTGATCTGTTTTGTGTTGTTTGTGAGGTTGTACTTCATTTATGACCCTCTGCAAGAAAAAAAGCAAAATTATTTCTTGTAGTCTGATTGTGTTGGGGAGAAATAATTTGAAAACATAATGGAAAATTAAGCATTCACTGACCATAAATTGTCCTGTACAAAGTTATCTCTCTCTGTTTTAGTAGTGGTGCCTTAAGTATTGTTTCTCTCCTTCTTCATAACCATAAGCTTTAAAGAGTTTTGTTTTGATATGTACAGCCAGAAAGCAGAGTGAAAAATTTGCTTTCAAAGTTCTTTTTCTGTTAAAAAATAAATAAATAATGATAACAAAAAAGACATTCTAGAGTACTAATATATAATTTATGTATTTAAAATCTTTTAAGTGAGATTCCCAAAGCCTCTAATGCCATTGTACTTTTAACTTTCATTTTTGCTTCATCTGCATTGAATCATCTTTTACTACTTAAAACAGAAATTGAGTTTATTGAAACATTTCAGTTCTGATTATTTTTTAATAAAGATGAAGAAGTCTAACCTAATGAAATCACTGGAATGAAATGAGAAAAAAATGTAAAAAAATTAATAAGCTGGAGACTTGAAGATTGTATTAAGTCGCATTTGGGTGTATGTTTCTATGTGCGTACTGTCCTGGATCGGTAGGGTGAGAAACATGCCACGTCAGGAATGACCTCTGCACCGTGAGATGGGCTTTTCCTGTTCCACTTCCATGAGTGGCACGCACCTCTTTCATTACCAGTAGCACTGGTGTGCGTGCCTCTGATCACGAGATCGTGCTTTGAGATGAGCTGCAGTGCTGATGGCAGATTTTTTTTCCCCATAGTTCAGACCCATTAATATATTTTGTCGAATGCACGCGCATCGGTCAGTCTACCTGGTATCTGTGAAACATCATAATGTACAAGCAGCTTTTTGATTTATGAGTTCGCAGACTTTTTCATACTCTTGGAAATGCAATGCGTCCTGCTCCATGCAGATTATCTGATAATTCAGTGTTGCAGTGTGTAAGGTATATGACTTCCTTTGCAAGACTCAAGTCTGATGCACGAAGTTCTTTTGTTGTATCCATGCCCCTGCACGTGGATCTGCCAGGGAATTTTACAGTCCCCATTTTTGTTCCCATGACCTTGTCCTTTCCAAATAGCCTGTGTTGTTCCAGTGCTGCTTTTCCTTTTTCACTCTAAGAGATGAAGCAATTCCTAGAAGGACTTTAACAGTGCTCCAGCTGCTGCTCATCCCAGCTTGACTCTGCTAATTGCTCTGTGCATCCCTGCTCCTATCCATATGCTTGGAATTTGGAGCCTGCACATCCACCTCATTCAGAGACAGCAAACTGATCTGGTAAGAGAGATGTCCTCTCCCTCTCCCTTCCTTGCCAAGCTCAAATCCCTTTCAGTGTTTCTCCTATCTCCTAATGGCATCTCAGCTCCTGGATTTCTAGGTGTGAAAGAGAAGCGTGCTTTCTTACCTCAGCCTGCAGTGACAGCTAGATACAGCTGTGATGAGCAGCTTAAGCAGCGTCTGGATCACCAGAATGTACAGCCCTGTTGTAATTACCCACACCACTCTCTTGCTTTCACTCCTTCTGTTTTGTTACGAACTTTTTAGCAGCAGACCATTCCTACCAGTGCGCAAACCGTAACATCACATGACTTTACTCAAACCAGAAGATTTTTGTGCCAAGGTTGTAACATTGTATCATTACTTCATTGTATCTGTGTGAAAATTTTAATTTCACGCCCTGCGGACTTCACTGTCTCTGTGCACTCTACTCGTGTTGTTGCATAGAAGGGTAAGTCCCTGGGTCACATTCATTTTGTAGCGCGCTCCTTTTTATTTTTTTTTTATTATTTTTATTTTTTTAAAGCAAGAGTTCTGTTTCCGTTGAGAGATCTTGCTGTAAAGTTAGCTGGAGATTTCTGCCGGAAAAATATCTGCAAGCTTAAAGTGCAGATACTAACCACATTTTTACTAAGTTTCTTAATGTGTGGATATGGATCTTCTTAAATATTTACATATATTTGTACGTATTTATATAGGGTTGCGTGCTACAGTGTGATGCATTTGTACATGAATAGATTCAAATGATTCGGTAAAGTATGTGGGGAAGGGAGCAAAACCCCATACCTAAATACATCATCATGTTTCTCATGCAGCCAGTTTGATTTTACTGAATTGCAAATCTTTCTGTGCAGAAGCCCTTGGTTAATGCATGGATTAGTTTATGGGGCTTTGCAGTTGCAGGCACTGGCAGTTCAAGCTTCCTTGGTTGCACCGTGCCTTTACTGTATGGACAAATGAGAGTTCAGTCCTTGGTAGTCCATCCTTGGTATTCACTCATACACTGTCATCAGGTTTAATATGTTTACTAAGAGAAAAATAGACCACTAAAAAGTCATAGAATGGCTCTGGGGATCATCTAAGCCAGCTGCTTGCTCAGAGCGGGGTCAGCTTGAGTTTCTGTTTGCACCCATTGCCTCTCATCCTTTCACTGAGAAGAAACTGGCTCTGCTTTCTTTCCCCCGCTAATCAAGTATTTGTGCGCACGGTAAGATCACCCTGAGTTGCCTTTGCTCCAGGCTGAGCAGTCCGAGCTCTCTCAGGCATTCTTTGCATGCCACATACTCCAATCCTTCAATTACCTTTGCTGCCTTTCATTGGACTCTCCCCATTGTGTCCATGTCTGTTCTGTACTGAGGAGCCCAGCAGCGGACACAGCTCTGCAGATGTATCCCACACACCCCGAGGAGACAGAAAGAATCATCTCCTTTGACCTGTTGGCAGTGCTGCCTTCTTGGCTGGCTTAGATTCATTTCTAAATATTAAACTCCCTGAAAGGAGGTTGTGGCAAGGTGAGGGTCGGCCTCTTCTCCCAGGTAGCAGCGACAGGATGAGAGGTGATGGCCTCAAGTTGCTCCTGGGGAAGTTCAGGTTGGATATTAGAAAAAATGTGTTCTCAGAAAGAGCGGTCAGGCTTTGGAACAGGCTGCCCAGGGAGCTGGTGGAGTCACCATCCGTGGGGGTGTCCAGGAAACGTGGAGATGTGGTATTGAGGGACGTGGATTGGTGGCATGGTGGGGATGGACAGACGGTTGGACTAGATGATCTTGGTGGTCTTTCCAACCTTAAAGATTCTATGATTCTATTTGGATTTTTGTCCAGTTCCTTCTCTGCAAAGCTGCCTTTCAGTCAGTCAGCCCTGGCATGTACCGGTGCCTGGGGTTATTCCTCCCCAGGTGCAGGACTTTGCATTTCCCATGGCTGAATGTTATGAGATGCTTGTGGGACTACTTCTCCTGCCAGCTGAGGTCCCTCTCTGAATACTTTCTTGCCATTTTCAGCCTTGCATTTATTCAGAATGTTATAGGAGCTTAGTATTAGTCCTGTAAGCCACTAAGCACTCTGCCTTATTTTGCAGTGTATCAATGACGTTATGTAGTTTCTGACAGAAGCGTGGACTATCCGCAGGTGTATGGTTATCGAAAAGTAATCCTGCAGAGCCCGAGATCATCCTCGCTACTTACTGCTGGGAATGAACAAACTAAAATTTCACTTCCCTGCCCATCTGTTCAGCAACCAAAAGTAGGTAATTTATCTCAGTGGGATGCCTACCACCTGTGTAAAGTTTTTGAAAGAGGTTGTTAGTGTGTGATGACTACGGCCAAGGGACACCAGGCCTGAGTGCCTCGTACTCTGTGCTTTACTGCTGGCTTTTTCTGTAGGGTGCCTTCTAACTTGGCACTTGCACAGTGTCAAGCCTATTGAGTGCCTGTGTCCCTATAAAGCTCGCGATGATGCCACCCGCTTTGCCACGCGGCATGCATTTGTGCCAGCTGTGTGCAACTCAACGCCAGCGGTCACCCCTCTTTGACATGCTAAACCAGGCACCACCACCACACTGAGCTTTTTTTACAGCTGTTTTATCTCAGTGGCTTCTCTTGAATTATGTATCCTCATCTTTGATGTATGAAATCTCAGCTGATTTAGAGATTACCCCAGAGAGTTCAGCAGCACACCTGGAAATGAATGGAGCACCAGATAGTCCCAACCCTTCCACCGCAGAGCAGGAGGTTTAACAGTGCAGAGCAGGAGGTTTTACAGCGATTGGGTACTGGAATACAATTTTTATGGGAGTGCTGTCTCATCATGTATGGTCTGCACCCAAGCAATCAGTACATTAGGATGCTGAGAATTCAAGCTCAGTTGCAACGTTTGCTCTCAGGAAAAGTGGAATGAGTGTGTTTTGAGAAAGAGCTGGTGTGTAAGGAGGTTGTGGGCGGTTCTGTTTGGGGTAGACACCAGTGGTTTCATTAGATAAGGGACCCAGAATTGTATGTGCCTCTGTCTGGGAGGTGAGCAGAACAGTGCCAGTGAATGCAAATCTGGCTGGAAAGCAGTTGCTGTCTGATGTGAGACGTCTGAGTACATTATGAAGGAAAAAGAAGCTACTGAGCGTAAACTACAAATATAATGTCAGCACAATACAGAATCACAGGGCATGTAAAACTTAACCGCTGTACCCTACAAAGCATACTTAAGTTTCTTCACTAGGAGTTGTGGTCACTCTGCTCCCAGCAGAAATTAGACTTTAGGTGAACTGCAGGATTCTATTCATTTCTCTTTTCCTAACATAACTGCCATAAAAGATTATGCCAGTTGCTATGCCACTACAATTAATGAAATTATATCAATTAAGAGCTTAGAGCAACAAGCAGAGCTCAAGTTTGTGGCATAGTCTGGACAGAAAATGGGCTTTTCGCAAGGCAAAATATGTCCATTCTCTGTATTTTAACCATTTACTGTACTTCAAATTTAAATATCTCCGGATTTCTGGGCAGCTTCGGCCCCATTAGCTCCCCTTCACACTATGCTGTAAAGCATCCTTTTCCTCCTGACTCTCCTGCTATGCACCCAGCTCATGACCAGAGAAGACCAGGACACTGTAATTTCTGGTAAATGTGCTTTTTAAAGTCAAGTCTCTGACCATCCACTTTCTGCTCACTACTTGGTTACTTCTGTCCTTTCTTTTTTACTCCCTGTTCGCCACCAAGGGATTGTTAGCTCAAGCAGAGAGGCTATCATCATGGCCTTGCTGTTCCATGGATCAGGAGCTGGAAGATGTCTGCATTTACCTCTGGAGTGCAGTTCTGACTGATGGGTTCTTATCAGGGTTGCCAAGTCCATCCATCCAATTGTCTATTTCTGTTTTGAACACCAAGCAACCATAAAGTTGAAAACCACGTTATATTTTTGGAATCTGAAATTTCAGACAATGCATTTATGAATTATTTATGGAAAATGTGTTTTCAGTAATGTGTGGCATAAAATGGAATGAATGCGTATCCATACTTGCCCTGAACTCTGCAAAGTGCATGCTAATAAACAGAATGATAACCTACCATCACTTTTGCCCTGTAAGATTTACAGTGCAAGCACTTTTTTGTGTGGTTTAATTCAAGTCAGTTTGTCAACTTTAAGCTCTAGTGTTTTGTTTTAAAGTACAACTTGGTGAGTGATTTTCTATTACTTACAGAAATCTAACTGCTTTTTTCCCCCTATTTCAACCAGAGTTAGTGTCTGTAAATTTTTCTAGTCATGCTGGCATAAAGCCACGCTAAGTTATGCTTTAATTCACAATTAGAAGGAAGTGGCAACTGTGCAGAGCAGCAAACCTCTCATTTAAAATGGCCATTATGCAAGATCATGATTCTTCAGAATGATTAAGATATTGAAGAATAATTAAGATATCTGTAGATTTTCAGTCATTTTGAAGTGCTGGGCTTATTTAATTTTTTCAAACCTCCCTGAAACAGTTTTTTCTGTAATGACAGCAATCCAGGACTCTATATTATCACAACTTGGTGTTTACTGGTATCTGAATTGTCTAATGGTAACTTGTTTTCACTGATACAGCTGACAGGGCAGAGATAATTAAGAAACAAAAGAATTTGAGTGCTGGATTTTGCTATTAAACACTCCATGCCACAGCAGAAGAAATTAAGCTGACATGCAGGAGGCGAAGAATAATACAGATCCACAGGAAGAGCTGGTGTTTAGGTACAGCAATTGACTGTATATAAAATATTTCACCAAGATAGAAGGAAAAAAGAAAGGAAAAAGGTAAAATAAATAATTTCCAAGCATTCACTGAGGCATCTCATTTCCAAGGTGTAGAATAGAGGTTTTGCAGTACCTATTCATCCTGACACAACAAATTGCAGCAGACAGGGAAGTAACCCAGCCCCAGTGAGCCAGTGGCAGAACTTCCATTGGCTTCCATAGGGTCACGATTCCACCCCAATATATACTTAAAACTACCACAGCCTGATTTTGCTCCTCTGCTCAATGAGGTTTTAAATCTTGCACAGCTAGTAGCAGTTCTTGCCACAATGCTTAGAAAGTCAATGAAAGCTCACAGTTCAGTAACTAAATGACAAAGTAAGAAACTTTGGAATCATAAAATGGTTATAAATGCTTGACCTAAAACTCTGCAGATCTTCCACTGACTGTACAATTGAAGCAAAAAGTTGATTTATTATCTGGCAAGCTGGGAATTTGGACTGAGCTTGTGAAGAAAGGCAGATAGCCAATCCATGTAAATGATTATGGACTTTGCAAGCTGATTTTTTTTTCATTCTTTCCCCCTGAGCCATGCCCCTTAAAAATTTTTTTTAAGTTATTTAGTACCTACAAAGTACCGGCAAAGTTCTAGCCACCGTATGGGGCATTTTCCATGCTATTCTGTCCTAGCTTTGCTGAAAGCACAGTAGGAAAAAGAGATGAAACATGAAAAAGAAATCAAAACCAAGGAGCAGGACCTGGAATGGCAGAGTAGAGGTGCGGAATTGCATTGTACCATACATATGCAAACCCTTTGTCAGAGGCTTTAGCACATTATAAAAGAAAACGCACAGTTTTAAAGATGATTCATTGAATTAGAGCTTGCTTTGAGGGGAAAAATGCTTAGGGCCAAACATGTAAGAGCGAAAAAATTGAGAAAAAAGGCTGTTAAGGCAGGAGAAGTAGAGGATGAGGTATGGCAGAAAATATGATGACAGCTTAGTTTTGGCCCATAACAATAAAGGGTGAAGATCTTGCTGGAGATATGCTGTGATGACAGAGTGCTTAAAGGGAATAAAAGCTAAGCATGCTCTGAAGTGCAAAGTTATTATGTAATATCACGGCAGAATCAGGGCCTCCAGTGCTGTACATAGACTGAGGTTCATTTTCTGATCTGAAGAGCTTTCAGACTTGATGAGACAGAAATGGGTGTGTGGGAGGGGAGAGAAGGACAATACAAACAGAGTGATTGCAGAGGTGGTTGTTAAACTCCATGGTAGTTCCATGGTTCTGTAATTTCTTTCTTTTACACTAAAACTTGATTCTAAATTATTCTTCTGTAACTAGCAGATATGATTTAAAAGGTTTCTTTACTTCCCAGCACTCAAGTCTTTGTTCACTCTCCCTGTTCCAGAATTATTACAACCTCAGTTATGCCAATTCAGCTGCCTGCAGCTATACCTTAAAAGAAACGATCTGTGTTTTTTGTTGTTTTTTAAGTACTAAAAGCACAGAGAGACAAAAACAATAAAGAAGTCCTTTCAGTTTGACAGGTTGGTAACATGGCATCAGAGTCTGAGTGAAGTCCAGTGAAGAAATAACATAAAAGGCTGAGCTGCCAGGAGTAAAAAGGTAGGGGAACTGAGGGTTAGGAGCACTGAGGCAGACTGTGGAAAGGTGAGGAAAGCAGGTGTTAGTCTCTGACTAGTGGTAAGTGAAAATGACCTGTTTAGCAATGAGAAATGAGAGCAGCAGTAACTCTTATTTCAGTAATAACAGCCAGTTGGGTGTTATCATAGGTGAAGCCAGGGTGAAAACTGCAAAAGAAAAATCTCTTATCAGCTCTGACTTAGGACAAAAGTTTGAGATGCTGATGTGAAACTCAGTATCCTGTAGCACACTGTCTCTGCTTGGTGTGTGAAAGACAGGGTTAAGCCAGCAGTGCTCAGCCTCTTTAAAGACCAAGTCCTCTTTAGCTCTTTACAACTGTCCCATAATGCTGCTAAGCGTAGCTCATTCTGGTCAGCAGGGATGTATATGGTTACCAAATTATGCTGCTTTTCTCCCTGTTCTCCCATGCAAAGGCTGTAATCTCTGATGCCATTTGCCTCATGATATAGTGATAATAGTAAACCCACAAAACGAGGCGTTCCTTTCACTGATTTGCAGGTCTTACCGCATACAGCAGTATGTTACACTGCACATAACAGTGCAGTCACACAAATTAGGAGGGGCACAAGAGCCATGAAATGGCTGCAAAAAGGCCAGTGTCATCTGAGGCGTTGTGTGACTGCTGGAGAGAGCTGGTCTCCTTTCAGCTTCTGTGTAACCACACGGAGGGAACGTGGTGCTCGTTTCTGGGTGCTCGCTTGCTAGAAATATACTGACAAAGATAGGAGGAGAGTGGCAAAATCTGTTGCTGTGCAAGTGGTATTGATTTATGAGAGAAGATTAAAACACGTGTGGCTCAGATAAATGTTGACTGAGACGGGAGCAGAAGGGAGGAATGTAATGTTATTCAAATACTTAAGGAGTATTTGCACCAAAATTGGAGATGGCTTGTAGCATGAAACTAGGAGGAAGGAAAAACCTCTTTGGCTATCTGTAGCTGAGTATCAGGAACGCGTTCATGTAGTGTGTTCTTGCTTCCAATGCATAGTTTTTCCTCCTACCAAATTCCAAAGCAAAAATTTGTGCAACATTTGAGATATTTTCAGTGCAATTCTGATCTCCTGGATTGTGTATCTTTCCTCTGGACTTTGTCTTAGACTGTATGCTCTTTTGAACACTTACTCTTACAAGTGGTTGTTGAGTAGGACCCCCTAATCCTTACCAAGGCCCTTTAGGTTATACTGTAGCCTATAAATAAGTAATAATGGTAATGATAGCATGAGATATATTTGACTGTGGAATGGCCTCCCAAGGAGAATAGCAAGGGGCTGGTTGTTAGCAAAAAGTGTTAGGAAGCACACTGTAGGGAATTGTTCTCCGTCAGCGGAGAGATGGCTGGATGATCTAATAAGTCTTTTCCTTCTCTAGGTTATGATTCTGTGAAAACTGCCTCAGAGAATTCTTTAAAGTCTCTGATACCGTAAGCTCTCTATTATGTGGGTGTGGGTTTTACAGCACTCCGGGAGGCTTTTGCTGAGGACATTGTAAATATATTCTGTTTTACATTGTGTGATGTATTTTAAATAAAAGACTTAGATCTTTTTTTAATTGCTTTGAACTATTCTTCAGTCTGATCTTTTTCTTTAAGAACTGAGAAACTTTGAGATACTTTTGGAAAATACAGACCCATTGTAGGCAAGCTGGAGTTGTCCAAACCTGGAGTTGTTTTAAATACATACAGTACTGCTTAATTTGCCTCCTCCTGTTTCCCATGGTGAAGTGTCAACTCCGGATCCCAACCTGCATGAAAGTGAAATGGGAATCTCAGGCTAACTGGCACAGTCCCTTTGTCTCTGATTCCTCATTTAATCCTTGCCAAAGGATTGCAGATACACAAGCCTTGGCTTACTATTACTTTGAGTACTTTTGGTCTCTGCCTCTCAAGAAAGAGACAGTGGACACTAGAGAAGATGCATGGGACAATTAAAGTGATCAAGGGGATGAAGCAACTACTGTACGGAGAGGGACTGAAAAGCTACGATGCTGGATAGGAAAAGACTGAATGAGAATACTAACAAAATTTGCAAAATTGTGAAGGTGAGGGACAAATTTAAAGTGGAACTGTTGTTCATCAGATGCTATCACATAACTGCAGTCAATCCTTTAAAAGCATTCTATGAAACTAGAGGACAAACAAGAGGATGTCTTTCTGTAGTAGCGAACACCTTGTGCTTGCTGTCACGGGATATTGCAGAAGCTGGAGTATGAAAAATAAATCAGACAGATTTGTGAACAACACGTTGTTGAAATGACAGCCAGGAATGTAATGTCTGTCATCCCTAGTGTGAGGATTGTGGACACAAGAATAAAGATGGCAGAAAGCAGCTAGGACTCTTGAATTTGGGAAGAGCTCAGCCTTTTACTTAGACAGCCTAGCTTAGCTTCTGGATGGGTAAGGAATCATCACAGCTAGTGTTTTCCATATGACCTCACACTGCATTGCTAGTGTGTTCCCTTCAGGTTTTGGGGTTGTTTGACCACTGAGGCCATTTCCATATCTGCATACATATTGTCTGCTGTGGAGGCTGCTTTTATTTGCCCTGTTTGTTCCAATCAAGTAGCGATTTGACATTTGCTTTATAATAGCAATAAGCCTGGTTTCCTTTTCTGTAAAATGGGTCTTTTCCCTACCCCTTGAATGTGTTTTTAGCTGTATTTAGCATTTGTAAAATGCTTGGAGGCAGATGATGTTTTATGAATACAAAATAGTGTTGGGCTTTGTACTTGGGCACAATACTGTACCGTAATTCAAAGGCAATTCATGTAACATTAGTAAATCACTTTGAACTTTATGTTGAAAATATAAGCAGTAGTATAAAAATAAACCTTTTTATTTCCTCTGGTATATACAGTTAAATAAAGTAAGCCTATATAGCTACTAATCTCCAAAACCGTATTGCCAGTATGCTTTGTTGAAATGCCATCACCTTGCAGAAGAGACATTCTGTGTTTTGTACACATTTATGGTTGAAGAATAAATTTTCAGAGACTGTAAATGAAAAGATATCTCTGAACATAGTGATCAAATAATATCTGACAGTGCTTGTTTAAAGAAATATACATATATCTCACTGCCAGAGTATTTATGACTCTAATAAGTTTAGTTATTTTGCCTCATGGGGAAATTCCTGCTCCTCCAAATATCAAGCTTGTTTGGTGTTGTGCTGTTTTTACAGGAAGGAGTGAATGATATTATTAGTTAAATGGGACTGCACAATGTGAAAATACGATAGTGTGGTTTAAAAATTGAACAGCATGTAACAAATATATTTTACCAGCAGTGGGAAATAGACAGATATTAAAAATTCAATGACATATCCCAAAAGTCTAAACAAATGAACAAACATCTCTGTTCAGCTGATTGATGCGAATATGCTCTGATGTTACCTTCAAAAACACTATTTTCTTTAATATCCTGATCATTAACTGAGTTCTGTGCATTGTTTTGCATAACCTGACCATTCTGTAGGTACTGTACATTGTAGGACTGTTGCCTCTGGTCGCCCCGTGGTATTTTTAAATAGAATACTAAATGGTTTCGGGTGATTTCTCAGCAACCATCCTGGGAATAAGTGGTCTTACGGTTCCCAGAGCAACAGCCACATTTGCGTGTTTGTCATAAAGATGTGAGCGCATCCTTCCCATTCAATTCTGAAACTTGGCACAAAGGAAGCTGCACCTGTAGACGTTTGGAGCTTTGTATCCCTGCTGCACAGGCAACAAAACAGAAATGCCTTGGAAGGGAAGACTTGGCTCTGCCAACCTGTGTTTATTTTTTTTACTATTTTCTTCTTTAAAACTTGAATGTTCAGTGAGCTGCTTTGAACTGCAATGCTTTCTGATGTTTCCTGTTACCTTAGTGATGGACTACAAAACTCTCATGCACTGAGCGTTTATAAACTCTACTAGATACTTATTTAATTAGAAGGTAATG
This sequence comes from Numida meleagris, assembly GCF_002078875.1. Classification (NCBI taxonomy): domain Eukaryota; kingdom Metazoa; phylum Chordata; class Aves; order Galliformes; family Numididae; genus Numida; species Numida meleagris. Next base: position 7,158,075 of record NC_034438.1, on the reverse strand, counting down.
CTGAAAGTTTGCAGTACAATTTCCTCAAGCACTTTAGCAGCTGAGGAGACAAATTTCCAGAAACCTGTATTAATTGTACACAGGAGATTAGGAGAATACTGTAATCATGCTGTGCAGTGCCTGAACAGGACACGGTTCTGCACTGACACAGCTATAATGGGTTGATCCTTGCATTACCTACCGCTCAGATAGGTTGGCATCTCCATACTTCTCTGTGTGGAGCTTTATTTGGGGTTTTACTTTGTACATTAAAAAGCAAGGTCAATTTTCTTCGCTGGAAGAACAGCTTCAGCATTTACCTTGGTCTGTTCTCTTTGCATCCATTGCTACCCTCTTTGTATTGACCTGCCTTCATCATGCATTGTACACCCACTGTTCATTTTCCCTCTATTTTCTCAAAAGTCTAGCAACTATATAACTTCTAACCCAAGCTTGTAGACTTTCACAAACTCTATTGTCCTGTGATGAAACATACAAATTTTCAAGCTCATGAAAGTTACATGAAAAAATGTACATGGGGGAAGTGTCAAAGCCAGGTTTAGAAAAGATGTTGTTTTACAGTCTGTTGTGATGTACTTGCTGACTTTCCAAAATGCTGGGAAATGTAGCAAAAAGGTAAAGACAGACTCGGATTATCACCATTTTTGAAGGGAGAGTTGCCTGCCTCATTTCCACGCTGTTGGAAGGGCACAAACCCATAGAAGAAAATGCATGTAGGCATCTAGCACTGATAGGACATTTGGTTGTTCGGTTGAGCATCTATGCATGAGGAATTTCTATATCTAGCTTAAGGTCTGGTGCTGGTACTTCTGCAAAACACACAGGATTTTTTTTTCTCTTTGGGAAGCATGAACAGTACAGGGACACTCTTGGCTATTAATTTCCATTAAAAAAACACTCAGTATTCACAAGCCAAATTTGCCAGAGCAGTTTTTCATGTTTGAAATGTTCTGACTTTTGGGTGCCTGATGCTGCAGCTTTGACTTCACTGAAGTTACAAAGTCTGTTTTTACTTACTCAGTTATTCAGATCATGGAAGGAATGCATAGGCAGTTTTTAGAGCAAGTTTCGTTTCAGGAGTTGAGCATTCAGGCTGTGTCTCTTTAAATGTTTGGATACAAATAAATGGAGAGAAAATTGTCTTTGCAAGCTTCAAACCATTCTAGGTCTACTCGGTTGCCTCCAGCCAGATGCTGTCTGATGTTGCCTAGACAAACTAGGGCAAGCCATTATCATTGGATTAAACACTAAATACCTGCAAGGAGCATTCTCTTTATCAGATAGAGCTCTGTTAGCAGAGTTCATTCACTTTATTGCATATATAACTGTGGTGTCAAATAGACTGATTTACAACACCTGGTCTTTTACATAATCTTCGCTATTTGCTGCTCTTGTAATCTGCCAAATCATTCAGCCTTCCTGATAGCAGAAATGCTGTAAAACTTAGATAAACTTGCAGAAGAAATGAACTCCAAGGTACTGCTGAAATCTAGGGCCTGCACGTTTACTATAAATGCAGTGGCTGGTTTGGTTTCTCCCTACCTAATCTGTGATTAAATGTGGCTGCTGGAGAAATTGAAATTTTATGATAGCACTACAGTCAGAGGAGATAAGCATTTGTATGCTAGACTAGATTAATCTAAAAAGTTTTAGGTGTGGCTAATGAAACCAGTGTATGTGTTAACTGGTTTTCTTTGGGTTCAAAGCATCTGTGTATATCTGTATAGACTCATTCCAAAACGCTTTCTACATGGAAAGTCTAATATAGCTATGTGCGAGTTTTCACTAGCAGTAGGGCTTGTTCCATTATACAGTGGAGATATCTTTAAGTTTTTAGAGGATGCTTTCTGAATGCTAATGTGAACAACAGGCATGTTTGCAGTGGTTTAGCATGGCTACCTATGTTCTTCTGGTTACCCAAGTTCTTGGTTAGAGTAACTGTAAGGCATCACGTTTGAGCAGGGTTAGCTGTTTACGGAGTCCATTTGAAACAAAATGAAAGCTCAATTTTTTGTTTTGAGTCACTCATTTCTGTCTATTAGGGATGATTTGAACAGATAGATGATAGAAAGTCATGTAGACAAGTGCAAAATGTGAAAGAATTTTACAAAGTGGGTTTCTGATTGGATGAAATATAAGCTAGTACATCTGGAGGAAACTAATGCAGACTGTTAAATAGAAGAGAGAGCACTGAGAAGCAGTTATGTTGAGTCAGGCTGTATTAGGAATGATGACCACCATCAAATCAGAAGGAACAATAAATATTAAAGGAAATGAAAGAGTTGACTTTTTGGAGCAATAAGAGCATAACTAACGATTGCCGTTAATGTCAGTATTAACCTATCAGTGCCATAGTTAATCCTCTGAGTTAAGTATCTCACTATCTTAGGTTAGCTTGTCACGGTCAGTTCTCTGACAGTGGTTGGCATGTAATTCTGCTGGAGCTAATGAGAAATACTTCACATGGCTTTGCTAGTTCAGGGAAGAGAGTCACTTTACCTCCTGCTGCTGCACGATGACACTGGACAGCACAAGTAGTACTCTGCCTCTGGGAATTCCATTGACCTGTGCTTATCTCTCACATCAACAAACTATTTTGAATATTCGTACTTGAGAATATTTGTATGTAAGAATCCCAGCTGGCTGATTTTGTCATATAGTCTTCTCAGTCTCCTCCTCTGCAACTCAAAGCAAGAAACAGCTTGAGATGTTTACTCACACTATGGATGAAGTCTTTCTGCTTACAAGGCCTTACGGAAACCAACCAGCTACACTGATACCTTAGGTTGGGTTCTGTGAATAACGTTCTCTGCGTGTAAACTGTTGAGCGTGTGAATTATTTCAGCATTGCAAACATTAGACAGATTGGTGCTAACAACAAGTTGGAATGAAAGGGACTTTTGGGTAAAACTCTTGAGTGATATCTCTTAGATTAGAGAACAGGCTCCCCAGGGAGGCAGTGAAACCGGTATTCTTTAAGACATTTAGGATTGGACAGGGGAAAATATATTGTAATGATCAATCCTGTGCTGGTATTTAGATCAGATCTTGTCTTGTGTGAATATTAATAGGAAGTCTGTTTAAAGTAAGTGCCATTATTCAGTGTGTGTTACTAGCTAACAGTGGCTTGCAACCTTCCCCCACATCTGTACTCACACTTAAAGGACAGCCTGAGTAATGTCTAGCACCTTTGCCTTCTCTCATAGTGCCTGAAGTGTTGATTTTGTATTGCCTTGCTTAGATTATATTCCTTCAGTGCTTCCACCAGACAGACTCCATATAGTGCATTGAGATTTACTGGAAGCACGTGTAGTTCGTGGCAATAATAATAAAGTCTCCTGCTGTTTTCAAATCCCCGGGAAACTAAATCAAGTGTAGAGGTCTATTCAAAAAAGTGCAGCATGTGTATAAGTCACTTTACCATTACCTGTGTGGGTCCGTCTCGTACCTGTTCTGTGTATTTGGCTGTCATATCTCCGACTTCAGTCCTCAATCTCCGGAGTGTGACTAAGACATTACACACATCAAATGGAAAAGCTGATGAAATAGCTTAAAATAACCCAAGAACCCATGGTTTGCTCACCTCTTTTTCACCACCTCTGTGTTGGTATTCCTCACAGGAACTTAAATAACAAAGCTCATTCTGGGCTGATGGCCCCCATCAGACAAGTGTAGATCTAGTCTGATGGTGAAGGTGGGAGGGTGGGATTCAATTCCTGCATGATGCTGTGATGCTTAATGGAACTCCAATTTCTTTGTGTGTTTCTGTAGGTATGAAGCTTCTCTTCTTGACATGGTTCAAGCTATGAGTCCAATATCTGCCCCAGGACACCACTACAGAGAATCTTACGACAAGAACAAAATGCACACGCCTGGTCGTGTGAACCACAGGTTGTCATCTTGGTGCCAGACCCCTCGTGGTTCCAGAAGCAGAGCAGGCGAGTTAGAGGAGAGACGGCTGCTTGAAGAGATTTTCTTCATTTGACACTGCTCTTTGGTCTACACCCCTTTTATGGAATTTGTAGTACCTTTTTATTTCCGATTTGTTTGTGTTTAAGTACCATTTTTAAATTATTTGAGCAACAACAGATTGTCTTCCTTCTTCTAAAACACAGTTAATTAACATCTAGTTTCGTTTTGGATTTAGTAATCACGCTGCAAGGATATTTTGGGGATACACCAATCAGAAGGCGTTGAGATTTTTTTCTGAATCTTTCATGTGCCAAGTAATCATTCTAAAATAGAATTTTTTTCATCTACAACATTTTCTAATAGATTGAAGTCACAGTTTTGCCAGCCTTATATCAGAAGTATATTTCATTATCGATTTTTTTGCTCTAAAGCAGTTTGCAAGAACTGCCTAACATTCAAGAGCCACAATGTTCAAAGTAGATTATTTTCTAATTAAACAAGTCTGTTTAAAACCTGGCATATTACAAAGGTACAAGCACTTTACTACTTTTGTCAATGATTTTATGATCTACTTTTCCCTTCAGCATTCTGATATTTAACACGTTGCGTTTTTAGGGGTTATATCATAAGCTCAACTCTGCAGTGTCTAATATTAAACATGAATAGATGATGTTGCAGGTTGATGTATTAGGCATCCATTTGGAATACATTCTTCTTTAAATCAGTGCTATTTGACATAGTTTGTGTGCTGGGATACCTAACCCTGAAATAGCAGTACATGGTCAGATGTTGTAGTGGTCCAAAACCTATTTGATGTACTTTTCAAGATGAAATATATAGTAGTGGTAGGATAAGAACAGTCTTAAGACATTTTCACTAACTTGCACTATTTTGATCCGGTATCCAGGCTCCATTGTAAATAAGACAAATCAGTAATTATTTCCACCGGCAGCTTGCAATGCACATTTCCCTGCCGGCTTTAATTATTCATGCTATATCTATTTCAGTTTATTTAAATGCACTTCCATCTACTGCATGTACTTGGTTATTTAAAGAAATGTGCAGAATTGGTAAAAATGACTGCAGATTACAGGATTAATGGTCATTTTCTCCACAATGCAGTGTTCATATTTTATTGTAACAGTAGCCACCGGCATGTGTTCCTAGAAATATGAGGCTAAAATACTCATTTTGCACAGTAAAATTGCAGCGAGGGAAAGGTAGAATTGAGCCAATATGGGCAAGTTCTAGGCCATTTGCTCCCAAACACTGCTTCCTGGGCCAGTGCGGCTTTTTTGACAGTCTTTTTAGGCAACCGTGCTTATCTTAATGGCAGCGGGTTGCTGGCCCGATCCTTGGGGTATCACTGCTGCCTGCCTCCCACACGCTCTCGTGCAATGCTTGGTACTCCTGTGCTCTGCAAGAAGCCAGCAAGGCTCAGCAATGAGGTCCACTGTGCCTCTCCAATGAGAGCAGGCGCTATGCACAGCATCAAGCACGCACCCCCTGGCAGCACCCTGCTTTTATAGCAGTGAAATAAATGGAGAAGGAAGGAGGAGATGGACCGTAATTCTGAGTTGTTTCACTCAGGCTCTGTCTTAATCACAAATTAGGTGATGTCTTTTCCTCGCATCCCAGCAGAATTTTAAAGGCTGCTCGGAGGAGTTTACAGGAGGGAAGCAGCATTACTGGACCAGAAAATGACTACTGTAAAAAGACCCTGCTTGGTCTGTCCTGCTGTCAGTAAGACATTTTAGTTCTTTCTAATATATCCATCTGCTGTCAAATGTCCCCCTAGTTCTGCTCCCTCAACCTGTGAAGGCACAGGTTTCTGGTTAAAGCCCCAGTGACATAGTAGGTGCTCTGACACAAGTACAGCAGTGGGGGCAATAGATTTTCGCACTCCACATGTTTCTGCTGGGCAACTAGCCTGCTTCATTAGGAAGGCAGGGAAAGGGTGGGGAAGGCAGAGAAAAATGTACAAGGAGCAGCAGGAAAACCATAGAAAACCATGAAAGCTATGACCGACGCATAGATCTTAGGGTTTGGGGGTTGCGTGTGTGTGTAGTTTGTTTTGTTTTTGTTAAGGTTTGGCATTTGTGAAGAAACAGTTCTCTGATTTCAGTCCAATCGCTTCTCTTCTCTTTTCCAGTTTGACTGAAACTTTAATTGCCTTTTCTAATAAGTGCTAACTGACCTTTTGAAACAGCAAAAAATAGAAGTATATCTCTTGAAAGGTGCCTTTGTGTACCCAGTCGAGAACACTGCGTGGGAGCATTATGTTCTTTGGTTCTTTGTGGGTGCCAGTATTCAGCTGCTTTAAGATTCTTTATGATCCATTTTGTCCATTAACAATTCTAATTCTGATGGTGACTTTTGACTCGAATCTATACTTCGGTAGTAGCTCTTTTTAAAATGACATTGTCAGGGTTGTGGGTTCTACACTCAAGGTGCTGTCCATCAGTCAGAGCTACACGGGAGGCATACCTTTATGTAGGTAAGAATTCCAGAATTAAGATAGTTGAAATATCTGATGGATGAAAACCTGCATGTTTTAAGTGTCTGTGAGATATGAACCGAGAAGCAAAAGCTATTAATTTGGCAGACCCTGTGAAAAATCATTTTTTATAATGCTGGTTCTTGCTCTAGTTATCAGCAGTACATTAGGAATAGTGTTTAGCAGTCAGTGCAAGCAAAGATATTTTGCCATGAGGCACTACGAAGTTGAAGTTATTAAAACATTTATAGCCTTAGAAAAAAAATCAATGATTGTCAAATAGGAAAGGACAAAATCAGTATTTGGGACTGGGAGGGGAATTGTTTTCCATCTGCTAAAACAGTAGAGGAAATGCTAAAATTAAACTAGCAAAAGCAATCACTTGACAGTGTCCTTTTAAGTTTAAGCTCCTATATTAGGAAGCTGCCGCCGGGGAGGTAGTCCAGCCACGGAATGTTTGTCCAGAGCGTTGCCAGTTGATATGCTTCACCTACACATGGGGCTGTGTTCTACCTGAGACTTTGTGGAGTAACGTGACTCCTGCCAAGGCTGCTGCCCACACCCTCATTTTGTGTTCTTCCCAAGTGGTTTGTACATGTGCACTGCGCATGTTTGTGTACTCATTGCTTTTGTGCACCTTGCACGTGGTGGACCTGCAGCAATCATGCCCTTTCCACTTGTAGCCTCTGAAGTCTCACTGTTGAATACCATCTTGAAGATATGTTTATAAATGTATGTGAGGTCTTAATCTAATAAATTATGTGGGGATTTCATTTAATCTTACAGACTTCTGTTTATTTGAATGATTTTCTCGTGTCTTTTGTCCAACTCAGATGTAGTAATTGTCACTGACAGTGTGTTCCACTTTCCACACCATCGTATCATGTGTATTCTGAGTCTTCTTCAGCTTGCTAAAACAGATGAGGAAATAGTTTTAAGCCCTCTCTTTCTTTCCAGAACATGGATTTTGCTGTGAAAATGAGCAAGGCTTCTTTTGGAGCTTAAAGTTTGGGGGACAGATATCAAAAAGAGAGAAATGGGAAGCCAGCACCATGCATTGGGACAGAAAAGTGGAATTAAAAACTAAGGAAGAAAGGATGGAGTTAAAGGCAAGAAAGGACAACAGGGAGAGAACTGAACCAAAGGATGAGAGAAACCAGCTCTGAAGGCACAGGAAAGTTGGTAAACAATTATAAGTTGATGAGGGAGAAATGGCTTCCACCACTGGTTCCCAAATGAAGTTTATGCCTCCCTACACCTTTTCCATGTCGTATTTCTGCATTTGGGGAGCTGCTGTCCAAAGGATAGGTGGTAAATCAGGAAAGGAGGAAATGACCTAACTTTGTCTGCTCCCCTGCAGAGAAGCTTGACAGAGAGACCACACGGAGTTTAGGAGAGTGAAACCTGGATATAACCAAGGCATGGAGTGAATTTCATTGCTAGCAGAAAGGGTGGTGTGAAATTAGATTACAGAAGAATGTGACACTGGATATAGCAAGAATCTGAATAAGGGAGAAACAAGAAAAACAAAATTTGCAGTGATCCACTGAGCTGTGGAGGTTTGGTGCTAAGGAAGGGGAGGAAAGAGCTTAGCTATGCTTGAAAGTGACTGAGCCTGAGCTATCAAAAAGATATCCCTTGAAAGCACACATGAGCCCAGGGTTAAACTCCAGAAGTTGCAACAGAGATTTTCTGAAATACAACCTCCAGGCGGTGTTTCAGTTCGTACCATCTGAGGGCGAGAGAGCACAGCCTGGTTGGTTAGTAACCTCCTTTTTCACTGTTACCAAATTTATGAAATTGTGTGCTAATTAGTGTATGATTTATAAATTTACATAACTGCCTGCTACATAAGACAACACAGAATATTGAATGAGGTGATTTAAACTAGCAGGAGCACTGAAGTTTGCTCTGACTGGGTGTCTCTCCTCTTGAAAATGCCTTCCCAATACATAGCTGCTACCCACATCTCTTGAAGTCTTAACCGCTCATGATGACAGTAAATGTTTTACTGTAATGTGGCACCATATAGCTACCTTGAGGCTCTTTGTCATGGCTGTAGCAGAGCTTTCACTGTGGTGCTTGTGGAGGGTGTCTGGAAGCAGAAGTCACATAAAAAAATAGCAAGAAACCCAACTTGGCCTGGTTACAGCTGGTTAACAACAACTGCTGCAGTTGTTCGGAGGGAACACTGCTGTGTCCCAACTGCAGCAAGAGCTTGTTTGGGGAATTGTGTTTGATTCCCAGCTTGGAAAAGCCACTTTGCCTTCCTCTGCATGCTTTAGGTTCAGCTGGTGAAGATGATAGGGAAGTGTGTTTACTACAGCTCTCATCTAACAGAAGCTGAGACTCAGACCTCATGTATTTTCAGGCCCGAGGGGTTCATTTCAGGCTTTGGGAAACTAAACAGGAGAAACTCAGATGTCACTGACAGATGAGGCCCTGATGAGGTGAAAGATGCCAGGATGGCTCCAGCAGACAAACCAGTCCACAGGCTGCAGAGGCAGCCTTGAATTCCCTGTTTCTCTGCTTTAAGAGACCTTCTGAATATGTGGGGGAAAAAAAACAACAACAACAAAAAAAGCCACATTATTCATTCACGGCGTTCAATAACCAGCCTTAGAGCATTAAGTTCATTCTTTCTAATCTCCTGTCTGCAGAGAGGAGGAAAGTGAAAAGTCAGAAAAAGTTGTCTTTCTTGGTATCTTCCTGGCAGCTACCTTAAAACACTGAAGAGAGGAGGTGATTAGTGCCCTTGTCCGGTCAGAAAGTGGTGAATGCCATGAGCATCAAGGGCAACATGGGAAGCCTGCTTCTCCTTTAGAGCTGGTAAGGAAGGCAATGGTGAGGTGGGTTCACAGTCACAAAAGCTGTCTGTGAGGTATTTGCGCTAAGGTTTTAAAAGCACCATGTCACAGTCTTCCAGTGTTTAATTATCTGCAATGAAACTGCATTATTTTGACATTGAATTTCCCTAGTTTTAGTTTCCAGTGGGTGGAATTAGTTGTGCCTGCAGAAGCAGAACTGCACAGTTCCACTGCTAGCAGACAGCAAGTGACCCATAGGCAGCCTTCTTCAACCCCTGCTCAGCCTTCTTTGGCAACCTGAGCTCCTTTGAGTGTCTTGCCACAGCGATTGTTTTCCAGTGCCTGCTTTTGAACATTCTGCAACATTTATGCACCTGGAAAGGTTTTCACTATAGCAGGATGACAAATTCCAGTTACCACGGCTGTGAATGGGGATGAAGTGGCCTCATTCTGTGCAGTATTTCCCTTTTGACACTTCCAGGAGCCTTGTTTGGAGGTGCTGGCTGGGTACCTTGTCTCACTGCACTTAAGGTCTTTCTTGGAAGCAAAAAACCTGTGAGTGAAACCAGGAGACTGTTGTATTTAGAAGAGTCGAGGAGGAAGAAATAATGTGAAGTAGAAACATGAAGCAGGAAAAAAAAAGCATGGGATTCAATTTAGGGTGGAAGGTGAACTTGGGTGTTGCATCTGTGAACTCAGCCACCAAGAAAACAATCTGAAAGACAACTGCCTAGTGACAAGGGGGAAAGCCAGACAGCAGAAACCTTCTGAAGGGGAGGAGTGAACAAAGCAGGAGGCGATGATACCTGATAGCAACACAAACAGACAAGAAGACTTTTGAGCTGCAGGTGAGGAGGCGATGACACCTCCAAATTGCATGGGAAATGGCTCCTTGTCAGTGGATCTGGTGCCCCTGTATTTGCACGACTGCCTTCAGCACAGGGATCTCATTACCAGAGAGTTTACTGGCAGATTGGAGAGATTTCAGTGAGGAGTAATAAAAATGATCAGGGACTGCTGGAATTGACATAATGAGGAAACAAGATGAGAAGAGTCAGATATTTATAGCTTGGGTGAGAGAGACAATTAAAAGGTGGGATGGGAGATGGACTGGGTGACCTGAAAGCCTTGTCTGTATCTAATAGCTTCTCATCGTCTGCTGTACAGAGGGCTTGAATTTACCAAGGCTGTCAGTCTGGCTCTTAACAGCCCTAACTTCCCATGTTGAAAAGCTCAGGTGGGTGTGCTCTAGCTGTATTGACACTGTCAGAATGTCACTGGTACTGTACTTTGTTTAAAAAAAAATAGTCATCAGCCATGTTGTGGAAAAAATTGACACTTTGACAGCAAAGGAAAAAAAAATTAGACCTTCATAAAATGAAAAGCCATTGAAGTCCTTGCTGGTGACTGAATGGAAAGGGCTCCCAGCGCGTTGAAGTGTTGACTGAGCTCTCCTTGCTGCCTGCAGGGTGGTCTGCTGAGGAAGGTCCTTTTAGAGGCGAAACCTTGCTTTCCATCCATGAACACAGGCGCTCGTCCTTGGGCAGGGAGCCCAGGGTTTGCTGGGCTTGAGTGCTACAGCAGCACTGGGGCAGCCTGGCCAGAGACCCTGGGTCCACAGGCAAATTAAGCTCTGCGGCCATGCCTGTGGGAGGCACTTTGGGGAAATACCCAGGTGCTGTTGGTTGGGTCTAGTGGCGGTGTCTGTGCTGTTTTAATGATACCTGTGCGCAAAGGCCACCGCGGCTTTCATCCATTTCACATCAGTCTGACTTTCACAGAACAGACATAGCCTAGGGTGGTGGAAAGGAGAGAAAGATGACCAAAAAAAAAAAAAAAAAAAAAAAAAAAAAAAAAAAGAAAGCCATCCACTTTTTACTACTCTTTCCATGCTTCTGAGCTGTGATATCAGGCTGTGGCTGAGCAACAGTAATCTTATCCAGCATACTGTTGATTTAAGCCTCTTGGATTTATATAACTTTGGAAATGGTAAACTATATTAATTTGCTGTGTTTTCAAGGGAAAGTTATTTATTGAGAGACATTTTTAACTCAAGTGCCAGGAGCCTTAAATCATTATAATAAATTCATGCTATTCAGGGTTTCTTACATTGTAATAAATTTGTTTTAAACATGAATGAGGAGATCCATGATTTCTTTAATATACTGTTATGTATTTCCTTTCAAAATGACACAGCTCACTATATCAAGTGGGAGAATAATAGTGAGAGATTTACAGTACTTAAGAATAACACAGCCCAGGAATGTGACATGTTAACCAACGGCGGGCAGGGGCTGGCGAAGGGGACCCACCGCTGCCAGTGGTACAGGAGAGCTCGTGGTGACAGCGGGTCAGGGCGGGAGGGCCCAGTGGGAAGCTCCCTGCAGGACAGGAATCACGTCCAAGCCTGAGTCACCTCTGTGTTGGTGTGAAAAGGGCACGTGAAACACCCAAAAGGTGACGCAGAGCACGTGCTGCCACTCACCCTCCCCTTCATGGCCTTGGGCACTCACTTCAGCCACCCCTCAGGAACACTGTCCATCCCTCTCGCAGACCTCTGAAGTGTGGTACAGTGGTGCCAGGGAAGGACTGAGATAAATTTCTGTCTCTGTTGTTAATCCCTGATCCCTCATTACACCTCTGCTAACCCTGCCGCTCGCCTCTGGATGGCTGTGAGGAGCACGAGGCCATAAAACACAAGGCTGGTTTGCGTCATGTCCAACCCTTTGCTGAAGCAGGTTCGGTAGAGCAGGTAGCACGGGAAAGCATCCAGGTGGGTTTTGAGTGACTGCAGAGAAGGAGACTCCGCAGCCTCTCTGGGCAGCCTGTTTCTGCGCTCTGTCACCTTCACAGTAAGGAAGTTTTTCCTCACGTTCACACGGAACTTCCTGTGTTTCCATTTGTGGCCGTTGCCCCTTGTCCTATCACTGGGCACCACCAAAAAAAAAGCCTGGCCCCACCCATGTGACTCCTGCGCACAGATATTTATAAGCGCTGATGAGATTCCCCCTCAGCCTCCTCTTCTCCAGGCTGAACAGCCCCAGGTCTCCCATCCGTTCCTCATGCAGGAGATGCTCCAGGCTCACAGCCATCTCTGTGGCCCTCCGCTGGACTCTCTGCAGTAGTTTCCTGCCTTGCTTGAACTGGGCAGCCCAGAACTGGGCACAGCACTCCAGACGTGGCCTCACCAGGGCAGAGAGGAGGAGGATCACCTCCCTCGACCTGCTGGCCACACTTTTTAATGCACCCCGGGACACCATTGGCCTTCTTGGCCACAAGGGCACACTGCCGGCTCATGGCCAACCTGTCGTCCACCAGGACCCCCAGGTCCTTCTCCTCAGAGCTCCTTTCCAGCAGGTCAGCCCCTAACCTCTGTGTGGTTATTCCTCCCCACGTGTAGGACTCCACACTTGCCTGTCTTGAACCTCATATAGTTCCTATTGTATTCAGGTCTTGCTGAATGGCAGCACAGCCTTCTGGTGTGTCAAGCACTTCTCCCAGCTTTGTATCCTCAGCAAACTAGCTGAGGGTGGACTCTACGTCCATGTCATCCAGGTTATTGATGTTGAAAAAGACCTGACTCAGGACTGACCCCTGGGGAACACCACTAGTTACAGGCCTCCAACTAGACTCCATGCCAGTGATCTCAACACACTGACCTCTGCCAGTCAGCTAGTTCTCCTCCACCTCACTACCCACTCACCTATCCCACACCTCCTAAGCTTACCTATGATGACACTGTGGGAGACAGTGTTAAACACCTTGCTAAAGTCAAGGTACACAACAACCACTGCTTTCCCCTCCCTGCTTTCCTGAACTCAAGGTTGCAATCCTACTTATTGCCTTGTTTCTTCCGTGTAAGATCCTGAACTCCACTATCTCATGGTCACTGCACCCAAGGCTCCCCTAAACCTTCACATTCCCAACCAGTCCTTTCTTGTTTGTAAGAACAAGGTTCAGGAGCGCACCTCTCCTAATTGGCTTCTCCACCCCCCGTGCCAGAAGGTTATTTTCCACACACTGCAGGAACCTCCTGGGCTGTGTGTGCCTGGCAGTGCTGCTTTTCCAGCAAATATCAGGGTGGTTGAAGTCCCACAAGAACCAGTGCCTCTGATCATGAGGCTACTTTCAGCTGTTTGTAGAAGTCTTCATCAACTTCCTGCTCCTGATCAGGCAGCCTGTAACAAACACCCACAGTGGTATCACCCATATTAGCCTGCCCTGTAACTCTCCCCCATACACTCTCTGCTCATTCATCATTCATTTCTAGACAGAGCTCAATACCTACCAGTTGTTTTCTCACATAAACTCCATTGCCATTTGCATGGCTCTAAAGAGTTAATGACTCTTTGGTAGATGCAGCTGTAATTAAAGGCAGATGGATGGCCCTGCTTGTACCCCCGGCAACCCAAACCTGCAACCCCAGCAGACCAGCTGCATGTATGGGGCTGGCAGGGAGGCTGGAGGGCTGTGTCCTGCTCCTTTGGGAGAGGAGGTGGGAGAGGGCCCTGCCTGCCCAAGAAGTGATGGCAGGACCTCATCTGTCAGTGCAGAAAAATGTCTGGCCAATAAACTTGCCAAACGTCCCTAATAAAGGGCTGGATGTGTTATCATGTAGAATGGTTTTATAGGGGACGGCCATAAAACGTGCACACTGCCCTTTAAAATGCCAGGATGAGGATTGATTCCGGCAGGGCGGAGGGAGAGGAGGAGGGAGAAGGAAGCTAATTGGAAAAGGGGGATAAATCCAGGGGCTCATTTCTCTGCCGTGGTTCCCCAGGGTGTCAGGGAGCAGTAACAAAGCTGAAGTCATTGCTGGGTCTGGGCTTCTTCACTATATCCCACTGCAACGCTGGGTGTCTTTCCAGCATCTGTTTCTGCTGCTGGTTCAGTCCAGCCCTGTTCTTGCTACTCACCCTTAGCCCTGAGAAAGCTACGGAGATATCTCCATCCTCCTCTCTGTAAGTTCCTCCACATTTGTGCCTCTCCTTCTCATCCCAGTGGTCCCACATCCTTCCAGGATCCAGTGGATGTGTCCTGCCTGTCCCAACACCAGCTCACCTCTGTTTCTCCCTTTTGTGTCCCTGTCTGCCCGGTCTACTGCTGTGGGCTGTCCCTGAAGTCCATCTCTGCCAGGAGATGGACCACCAAGATTTGGGCAGCACTTCAGGTTCCCTGCTCTGTGGACAAGGTGAGCGTGTACTCAGGATCCAGGTACTTGTACATGCTCTTGATGCTGCTTGGATAAACAGGAGACAGCTGGAAGAAGATCCAGGGTGTGTTTAGAAGTGATCAATAAATATATTGTACTCTGGCTCAATTTTAATGCTGCAGAAAACAGGCAGTGATTTCACTTAATAAATGTGGACAGTCTTGCAGAGCTCCAAGATCATCTGTTCTGCTCAACAATTCCTACACAACAGGATGGCACGTGGTGCAGGGCCCAGCGTTCCTCTGCAGCTGAGGCTTGCGGGCTGCGTTGGCAGGGGGGCCTGGGTATGATTTCTCATTTTCTTTTTTTAATTCCCTGAACAGAGATTCTAGGCAGTCAAACCCTGCTGAGAACTGCTCACTGCTGAAAATTAAAAGAAGTCCCTCTTAAAGTCACTGAAGACGTCGTGGGTTTGTCCTCTGGGTGGGAGGTGGCGGGTACTGGAGGGATGGAAAAAGAAAAGTCAGATTGCAGTTTGGCGAGGATTCTCTCACAAATGTTTGTCAATGTCAGCGTGGATTTGCTGGCTTGCACCAGATCTCGCTTGTCCTCCCACTCTGTGCATGTGGCGCTGCCAAATTTCAGGCTTGAGATGACCCTGGAAATTCCCAGCAGGAGGGGGGAGGGGAGGGGGGGCAGGCAGTGCCCCTATGTTTGACCTTCAGCCCTGAAAATGCCCTTCCCCGTGGGATGTTGCAGTTGGTGACCAAATCCAGGCAAAGTGAACAGTTGGAACACGTGCCTGTTGGTGTCCATTAGACGTGCCACAAATAACGTTTCTCCCATCACGGAGATGAGACAATATAGCATGGTGTGGACCCACGTCAAACAGTATGACTAATGGATGTGGTGTATCATGTGAATTTGGGTGAGAGGATTGGCTCTGATATTTATTTATTTATTTGTTTGTTTTCTGGAAAGCAGAGAGGTTATGAAAAGCAGCCAAAGATGATGAATCTCAGCTGAATTTTTCATAGCATGGCACTGCTTCGTGTGCAGCCAAGTTAGGTTTGTTCAACAGGGGAGCTCTAGGACTGACACAGAGTTTGAGTTCTCCAGACTGAGCGGTATTCAGCATTTTCAGCCTTGCTGCACGGTTGTGAAGTTCAGAGCAACGTTCGTACTCACAGCATTAAACACATCTCTGAGGTCTGGATTCGCTTCTTCACTGCCTTTTGGCTGAGGACTATCTTTCCTCTATGCCCACCACAGTGAGATTTTCATGGAATGCATTGTTAGTTCTGGATTTGTAATTAAATTTAAGGGTTGGTAAATTTTGCTATGAACACTCTCCTGGCCTCCTTCCTAAGCATTCAGTCTATTCATCTACTACATAGGGTTTTGCAGATGCCACTGTATATTGTATTGTCAACAATGAGTGTGAAAAGATGTGGGATTTAGAAAAATACGAATACATTTGAG
This sequence comes from Numida meleagris, assembly GCF_002078875.1. Classification (NCBI taxonomy): domain Eukaryota; kingdom Metazoa; phylum Chordata; class Aves; order Galliformes; family Numididae; genus Numida; species Numida meleagris. Next base: position 7,142,225 of record NC_034438.1, on the reverse strand, counting down.
GGCTTTTTTTTTTTTTTTCCCTAGAATGATCACACTTTAGAACTTCTTTTCAATGTGTTAGAGCTATAAGGTTATGTGGCAGGGGGGAGTCTCATTCTACCATTTGACTCCAAGGGCTGTGAGCTTTCCACTTCATCAAGTTTATGATCAAACCACGCACATGACAATACCATCTGTAATTGCTCTCTGAATTAAAGCATTTCCTCCAGAATCCAGCAATAAGGAGAATGAAATATTCAGGTAGGGTTTAGTGGCTCACCTTGAAAGAATTTCATCTCATGCTGAACACTAAGCCATGTAGCGATATCTGAGACCCGTCTACTTTGAGACCTGTGGGAGAATTGAATCAAATTCTGTTTTAAAGGGGTTTAATTAAGCTGTATCTGGACCCTATTTCAACACTCAGAATTTAGATAAGTTGAAGTAAGACCCCTTTAATTTCCATTTTAGGGAAAGAACTGAAAGAGATGTGTGACCTCTGACACTGCACGAGGGTGTCTGAGGAGCTGCTGATGTGGGTTGACTGATCTGTTTTACATTGTGCTTCAGTTAATTCAGACTGAATGACCCAGTGAAGACAAGTCCGGAGATGCTGGGCCTGGATGTGATTGTACTGGGAGTGTCTGCTTTCCCAGCTGTTTTGTGAGGGGATAGAAGCTGTGTGGGAAGAAAGATGATCTATAAAATGCAACAAAGAAGGTAAACTGCAGGTCATGGCCCGAAAATGTCTGCGGTTCTGATTGGGTTTTGTCCTGTATCACTGTTGTTGTGGTCTCCAATTGCTTTTTAAAGTTTAATCAGTGGTTTTTTTTTTTTTTTTTTTCAGATTTTGAGTGAACACTGAGACTCACTTAGCTAATTGGATACCAAGGGGATGTGTGCATTATCTGCACTTAGGACAGATTTTTTTTCTTATCCCTGCCACGAATTTCTTGGCTGCGAGGGTTGTGTCTCAACCTTTGCCAAGATTTCAGAACTGAATTCGTGCTTCGGGATTTCTCCACCTATTGGATTTCTCCACTTCAAGACATGAATATTTCTATTTATTTTTATCTTTTTCCTCCCCTCTATCCTTTTTCTTCTGGAAATGAGTGACACTCTGTGTGTTGGAAGCACTCTGTGCTGAAGGACAGTTGGTGGTGTCCTATGGGGTAGTGGAGCTGCAGGAGAAATCCTCTCAGGAACAGACTGGAAACTGGTGTTCTCTGTTCCTGGACATGGAGAACAGGGATGTTTCTCAGTCTTTCACTAGAGGAACGGTACGGTGTTTTCTGAGATGGAAAATTTAACACTTTGCATCAGGCAAATCCAAAGCCAGGGGTGATTTTTGGAGGAAGAGTTCTTCGTGTGACAAACTCCAGCTGAATTCAAACGGGTTCAGGGAACCTTTGCTAAATGCTTTGCTGAGCTCTGAAAATCCTTGGAAGGGATGCAGTCCTCCTCCCCAGCTCCCTGAGAAGGTGAGCACCAGTGTGGGATGTGGTTTCTACAGCTTCTGCACAAAGCAGCTTGGCAATGGCTGGTGCAAAATACGTAGGTCTCTCCAAAAGTATTGCCTCCTATTTTTTTTCCATGGAAATGACAACAAGGAGCACAATAACACTGTTTGAGAGAGAAAATTCTCAGCTATAAGACATTATTTTTCAACACAGTCACCGCCATTAGCTCTGTGTTTTCACCAGCGAGGAACAAGAGCCTGCATGCTGCACTTGTATATATCTGCGTGGCCGCCCAGATTTATTTTTACATTGCTGTCACCCCTGCTGAAACACACCACCCACAGCCTCACTGTGCTCGCATCCACTGTTTGGTCTCCATAAATGTTGAGCAATAGTCAATGAATGTCAGTGGGTGACATTTTTCTGCATGGAGGAGTTCAGTGACACACCTTTGCTTTGCAGGCACTGTCACGCCAGACTCCATTCTGTCAGACTGCCTCTCTGCTGCCATCAGTGGCACGACAACAAAATGTAATGGTGTATTCTTGGGAAGGTTTAACCTCTACTGCCGTACTACCAACATCTGGCTCTGATGCTGTGGGCCAACAGAATCAAATAGGAGGCACTGCTTTTGGAGCATCCATTGAACTTCTGGTACTGCACATCACTGCTCTTCCCTGGATGGTGGCCACACAAACTCAGTGGAGAACTGTCTGCAGTAAGGCGAATGGGTCCAAAGAGAACACAGCATAAGGCGAGGTTACGTTTAGTGGGAACGTTTAGGTGGGATGTACTCCACCGCACATTATTAGCACTGCCTTGTGCAGCGTGCTCTGGGCTGTAAGCTTTAGGAGCACTCTCACAATGTTCTCACTTTCTATTCCAAGCACATCTACACCCAAAATGGACTCAGCCATTCCGTACATGGGACTGCATGATGATAAAGCATGAAATCCTGTACCCTGGTGACAGAGAAATGTTCTCACAAAACCTTTGCGATTTTGGTTATCGCAGAACGATTCAGTTCCCCACAAGGAAAGAGCCACTTCCAGGAACACCAGGACGCCAGAGTGGACAGGGATGACCTAGCTGAGCAAGGCTGGGGGAGGTTGCTGTGTGACCAAGGGGCCTACCAGAGGGAACAGGCATCAGCATCGGACGCGGAACATGGGATCATTCAGGTTGGAAGGAACCTCAGGTCTCTAGTCCAACCTCCTGCTGAAAGCCTGCTCAGCTCTGAGCTTGGACCAGGTGACTCAGGGCTTCCTCCTCTTGGGTCCTGAAAACCTGTAGGGAAGGCTGTGACCTAGGTCCTGGGAGGAGCAGGGCCTTTAAGCAACCTTTTCCCATACTTGGCTGTCCTCACGGGGGAGCAGTTTTTCTTTACATCTAGTCCAAATCCTTTTTGTCTCAGCTTTTGTCTCTGATCCATCATCTTCCAACCACGTACAGGACTTGGCTCCTTCTCATCAACAGCTCCCCATAGGCGCTGGCAGGCTGCAGACAGGTGCCCACGAGGTCATCCTTTCTCTCTCATGGGGCAAATGCTCCAGCCCCTGACACCACCAGCAGCCCCTGCTGAACTTACTCCAGCTAACTGATGCACTGTGGGCCCCACACCTGGGATGTAACCTAATGAGTACTGGGTAAAGGAGGCCGTTGTTTCCCTCCATCTTGTGGCTGTGCTGCTGTTAACACAGCCCAGGGTACTGCTGGCCCACTTGGATGCCAGGATGCAGTGTGGGTTGTTGTCCATCCTGCTGTGCACCAAGACCCCAAGGGAGTGTTCCACTGACAAGGCTTCCAAAGCAGCCAGAGACCTGTTTGAGGAAGTCATTCTCCCCCTCCTTCTCTGACACACAGCATGCTGGATGTTCACAGGTTGGATATTAGGAGAAACAACTTCTCCAAGAGTGTGGTGAGGCATTGGAACAGGCTGCCCAGGGATCTGGTGCCATCACCATCCTTGGAGGTGTAGAAATGTGGAGATAGGGCACTGAGGGGCATGGATGAGTGGGTGATATTGGTGGTAGGTGGATGGTTGGACTAAATGATCTTGGAGCTCTTTTCCAGCCTTAATGATTCCGTGATTCTGCGGGCTTTGTAGACAACTCAGATGTTCATCGTGTTCACCCATCCAAGAGGGCAGATCACTTTTTAATCAGATAGTATCCCCAAAGAGACACCTAAAGGCAACAGCTGCTTTAAAGAAACATTTCCCTCTGATCCTTCAACCCCATTCCTTTTGCTCTCCCACCAGCAAGTAAAGGGAAAATAAATGCTCACAGCAGTGAAGGCTGGGCAAAGATGGACTGGATCTCAACTGGGTGAGGCCGTATTTGTCAGGATCAGAGGGTTATGGAAAACAGTACAGAAATGCGAAGAGGAAATTACAATTGCTCCCTTCCTTTATCTTCTTCTTCTTTTTTTCTTCCTCTCCTGTCACTGCTTCTTCCTCCTAGGTGTTGGGGTCTTTTCAGAGGCAATCGTTACTGTTAATGATTTTAGCAGGTTGGCTATTATCACATTTGTGCCTGGGGACTGCAGCCGGCTATCTGGGCTCTGGCAGGCCTTGACAGCAATCAGCTCCTTCCTGCTTCACACTAATTTTCTCAGGGGAGCTCGGAAGAAAATACTTTTTCCTTCATTTCCCCTCCCCTCCCCGCTCCTCCATCCCCTCTGCTCTGCCCCTGCCTCTGGGTGCTGTGCTCCAGGAAGGATCTGTGGGGAGAAACTCACAGCAAAGCATGCAGGAGGTCACTGGGACCTCACTGGGAGAGGAAACATCTCCTGGGAGGAAGCGCCCTGGCTCTTGTTATTCACGCTGTGTTTGTACCCATGGCTGATCCTCCAGCAGCTAGGGAGAAAGGAAGGGATCATTGTGGTTATTTTATGAAAAAGGTACGTGGATCTTTCTCAGCGTCTGCGGCTGAGCGCAGAGCTTTTACAGCCCTGTGTTTAATATTCCCTTTTTTCCCTCCATCATCATTTTATATTATTCAAAGCAAATCAGACAGCCTTTGAAGAGCAGCTCAAAGCCTTTTTTCTTTCTTTTTTTCTTTTTATTTAAGGTGGGAAAGAGTGGGAGCCACCTGGTACACCTTCTTTCTCAGTTCAGTAGTTTTATTTAGTGGGGAAGAGATTGGTTTGCCTCTTGTTCTTTCAAGGAGTGTAAAAGTCAGGTAAGAGCTGCATTTCTAAAAGCCCCCAAAGAAGGCTTTTCTGGAAGGGTGATAGGCATCTTCCTTCCACTGGAGCAGCCTGCATGGTGGAAATGTCATGACACCTGTGTGGAAAGGCTCTGAGCTGGAACCACTGTTGTCCTGAATCCTACTGATGAAAAATCATTTCTCTGAGCCACTTTGGTGTCAATCCAGGCTGATCTAACAGGCTAAAAGGTACCAAAGACCACAGAACCAAGCGAGGTGGCTGTCAGGAAACTTGTTGTCCAGTTGTAAGTTTCCTTCTGGAGGATTTTCTGTGCTGAGAGATGCTTCGGACAGGTGAGCTCTTCCAAAGGAAAGCAGTTTTCCAGAGGTCTGAAAGCAGAAATCCCAGGTGGTATACTGGAAGGGGTCAAGGCTTCACCACCTGTGTTTGTACAAGGACTCACTGGAGTGCTTGTTAATACCATCTCCTTCACAATGCATGCATGATGGCTCTTGGGCTGCTGATATTTGCACGTCTGGAGGCTGAAGAGCTCTAGGAAGGGATTTACCTAATTCCAGTTCTTGGGCAGACATTAGTGCTTCGGTGTCGGTCTAGCAAGGAACATCTTGGTGTCTCGGTGCCTTGGAACAGATTTCAGTGCAGCCAGAGCTTAAATCACAATCCTTGCTCTCAGTGTTTATGAACCTAACACAGTCAAGGGGAAATGCAGTTTTACTGCCCAAACATCATGCTGTTACTTTGCTCACTACCTGTTCCAGTTGACAAGAGTACTCTGACAACGTCTGATGTCCTGTTTTTTTTTTTTGCTTATCCTTTTTTTTTCCCCAATTTTTGGGTACAGTGATCCCTGAGAAAAAGTCGAACTGTCTCCCAGCACTCTTCCTCATGTCTGCCCTCAGCTTAGAGACCCCTGCCTAGCACCAGCCGTGACTGCATGGTGTTGAAGCACTAACCCACAGATGCTCTGAAAATAGGAACATGTGGAGAGGTGAAGCTCTTTCTGGATCTCTCCCCCAGCTCTGAGATTCCAGACCTGCCCATCTCTCCTGCTCTCGCAGTGCTGAGAGAAGAAGCATAAAACAAGTAATCAACCCCAAAGGTAATGGTCTCTCTGGGCAGGTTGCCAGCCATTTAATATCTTCGCTAATCATCTAGAAGTGGAAGTAAATAGCATGTTAATGAAATGTATGGGTGAGGCTGGATTGGAGGGGAGCTGGAGGGGATGACTTGGACAGAGGAAATGCAGCAAAAGGATTTGGTGAAGTTAGAAAGACAAGCAGGAAATTTCAGCTTGGGAATAATTTGAAAGAGTAGAAGTGGGCAGGGAAGCAGAGATATACGGCCACGCTAAAGTGGGGAGGCAGCAGTCTGTGTCTATGGGGTGACTGAGGCAGGAGCACAGCACTGGAGTAATGTGTGACACCTATGGGACAGGAGGATACTGGGAAGCCTGATGGCAAGATGATCTTTAAGGTCCATTCCAGCCCAAGACGTTCTATGGTTCTATGATTAGTAATGCTGGTTCTTGCAGTCCTCTGTGGATGGTACTTTCAATATGAGTGGACAAAGAGGATGTGGCCAAAACCCAAGGGGTCTGTGTGGCAGAACTGGGGAGTTCATGAATAGAGATGGTCAAAATAATCACAATTACCATTTTCCAGTGATTTTTCTTTTGATATTTTTGCCAGATATTGGAAAATTCTGAATGTATTCATTTCTCTTCACCTCTTCTTCCCTCCAGCTTCTCCTGGCACAAAAAAAAAAAAGAAAAAAAAGAAAAAAAATCATATTATAAGGAAAAAGGATGAATATATAATGAAATTGTGCAGCCAGCTCTCTACTGTGATCAAAATGGAAGAGCTGTGGCAAGGCACAATCCAGCTCACCTTGCCTGAACTCCCATCACCTTGCAGGTTGCCCGAAGTTCATTTTACACTGTGTCTGGGTTACTAAAAAGATTTTATGAGTTCCTGAGTTGAACCCAAAGTTTTCTGCATCTCGTCAAAGCTCCTCAGAGGAACTCACCCAACTGAAGGCTATAAAAACCTTAACAGTAGGTGGAGGTGGGTTTCCCTGCAAGGGGTTAAATGCTCTCACTGCAGCGGGCTAGGCAGTGGGCTGAATTAGTCAGTAAGTTTGTTGGCGCAGCTCTCAGCTGGAAAGCAGGAGGGATTTGTGATACAAGGAGGCTGGAAAGAGATTGCCTCAAAATTCATTGCTAGATATAGATAGACTCACAGACTCCGAAGCACGGGATCTGAAGGGGCTGAAGGGGTGGCAGGGGCTGATTTCAGGTGAAAGGGGTGTGTAAAAGCATCGGAACTGTGCCCATGAGAGGAGGACCTGACTGAGGTGTTTGGAGAGAAAGCAGAGTGGGCGATTTCCTAGCATAAGCAAGCACACCGCCTCTCCCATCTCTGCTCGTGGCTCAGGCCTCCCCATGTCCACCCATCCCCATGGCTTTTGCTGCTCTCTCAGAGAGGGAAAATAAAACAAGTCATCAGCCCCAGAGTTAGCAGCCTCCTGGGCAAATTGCCAGTTGTTTAATATTGTTGCTAATGATCTACAAGCACAAGTAAACAGCACATTAATGAAATGAGTGGAGGAGGCTAAACAGGAGAAAGATGCAGGAGCTGGTTTAAACAGAAGACAAAATTCAAAGGCTTGGGGAGGGTGCAAAGACACAAGAGAAAATCAGAACAGAATTATCCTGGGGATGATTCAAGGGAAGATAATGGGGAGTGAGCAATGCCAGGTATTAGGACTGCAGTGAGCACCCAAGCACTGCAGAGCACTGGTGGGGAGAGCCTTTTGTTGCAGCATCTGCAAGAGCATCAACCACTGCCCAAAGCTCTTTTAGGCCATAATTAACCACAAAGAAATATACTTTCCCAACATTGCAGCCGGGGATTGAATCAGAACACTGAGACAAGCCTGGTGAAGACAGCAAGTTTTCTAGTGGCATGACAGAGTTGGAACTGAAGTTTCTGCATTGTGATCATCTTGAGTAGGGAGATGGAAAGCTTCACCCTGAGCCAGCAGTGGGATGAGTTTGTTTAGCCTCTGGCCCTTGAATGGCCTGCAGGGAGGGGGAAGTCACTTTGGATAAATGGTGCCCCAAAACATTTCATTTCTCTTGTTTGTTTGTTTTTTTTTTTCCCATTTTTTTCCTCCCTCCCCCTCATTTAAAATTCATTGGCTCTAATTGCAGAGGTAGTCAAACTTTGGCTGCGTCTGAACTGCAGGTCTTCAAGGGGACTCGCAAGCTAGACAGCGAGATGAATGATTTATTATTATATTATTATTTATTCATTTAAATTCATGAATGCTTATCCAAATCAAAAATTGCCCAATTTCATCCAGATCTGAATTTATAGATTTTCAGGCCAGATGGGACCGCTCTGATCAGCAGCCTGACCTCTGGCATCGCACAGGCCAGAGAAGGCTGCCCGGTAATTCCCATGGCGGAGGGAAGAGATGCCGCTATGTAAATCAGCATTATCAAGCCCAGTGACTTGTCTGAAATGGTCTCTAGTGGAATCTGTGAAACTGCCTGGTGGTTTTCAGCCCTGCTCCTCAGCGCTTGCGTCAGGGAAAATGCAGCTTTGGCTCTGCTCTCTGTCTGGAAGACAGGGCTACCACCAACAGCAAGGGCTATGGGGTCATCTTCTCTACAGACACGAGACCCAAGCTTGCTCTCATGTAAGCAGCTGGGCAGGAAAATCACAGAATCATTAAGGTTGGAAAATACTTCCAAGATCATCTAGTCCAGCCACCCACTCACCACGAACACTGCCCACTAAACCATGTCCCTGAGTACCACATCTCCACGTTTCTTGAACACCTCCCCGGGCACGTGTTCCAGTGCCCAGGCACCCTTCTGGGGAAGTTTTTCCTAAAATGCACAAGTCTAACATCAGCTCCCACAGTGCTAATGTGAAAAACATTGCTTTAACTATCGAACCTGCTCCAGAAGCCAATGGGAATTGAGCCCCGAAAGCCAGGAGGGTCCTGCTAAGCTGAGCTCTGGTGGCCAGGTGCTCAGGGGGAGTTTGTGTGGACACCTGATGTGAGGACATAGCAGTGAGCTTTACTGTTCCCATTCCTTTTCTTCTTGCTGAATTGTTACACTGCCTGTATTGAAGATGCTGAATTCCAGGACAGTATCTGAACACTGACATGGCACTGAAACCTCAAACGGCAGCTGGCAATTTCTGCAGGGTGCAGGGTTCTGAAGGAGCTGAGGGATTGATGTGTGTCAAGGGGGAAGAGGGTGGGAAGTCAAACAGGAAGCAAGCAAGTAATTAAAGGCAGATGAACTTAATAGCAGGCAAGCACAAAATGGGATCCAGCCTGCCTACAGAGTGGGATAAGAACCCTATCTCCCAAAAGCTCATTAAAATGTGTCTAAGCATATCTCAAGGAGGGGTTAGAAATCAGGAAATTAGCTCTGGCAGCAAGACAAGATAAAGGAAACCCCAGAGAGATGATCTTACTTTGCTTCCAAAGACTTCGTGCTTTTGCTGTAAACTAACGACTTGGAAGAATTTCCTTCTCCACTCACTGAAATGCTGGTTCCTTTCTCCTCTTTGCAAGAGGGTCTGCAATGAGCTGATATCTGCTGACATCATGTCCCACAGTTCCAGCCTGTGGTGCTGGAGGACTGAGCTGGGAGACCTCTTCCACGCTCAGACAATGGTCCCGTGCAGCCAGCACCTGGTTTAATGGCTGACACTGAGTGAAAAGCTGGGGAGATGAGTTTTTGAAGAAACCATATTTGTCTCCTCAAGCACATCCACCTATCTTGTATTCTCATAAAGAAGAGACCTGTACAGCCATGACAGTTTTGTAGGTTACTCTTACATCCCCCATTCTGCTTTAACTGCTGGACAATAAAAGCTCAAAGAGCTCAATCCATGAGCAAGAGCACACAGAAGCAGGCCAAACAAATGCTGAGAGCTAGACTGAGAAGCAAGAATACAGATGAGGAGTTTTCATACATTCTGTTACTCAGATTTTGTAAATAGTAGTAGTAAGTTGCTCAGGTTAGGAGGAAGCAATATGGACTAATAAATGGACTGTGCATGTGTTAATTCAAATAATGTGATTTCCATTACGGTTTTTCCCCTCTGTAAACCAGCAGTTTGCAGGGCAAGGTATGCACTACTGGTTCATTGTTCTGATCAGATCCCAGTTCATTTCTTAGGCCTTCTCCTGGCCCGACACATGAACTTGCCTTTATTTTCTGCTTGGACAAGGTTTGCTACCTCTGAAATGGCTGTAGTTATTCTGGTGGTTGTGTCTCAGAGGTCTTCTGGTCACCTGAGTCAGCTTGGTGGGCTCAGCAAGAAGGAAATACCAATGTTAGAAAAGGAAGCATTGTTTCAAATGTTTTAGCACACATGAAGTAAAAAGTAGATAGAAATAAGAGAGATCTAGGTGATTTGTGCTGCAATGGTATCTTCTGTGGCCCTTCAAAGGAACTCAAAACCACTTCAGACACTCCTTAACTTGCAGAAATTCAAAGATCACCTTATCCAGGATCAAAAGACATCTAGAGTTCAATGTCGCGCAGTGGCAATTAAAGATTAGAAGCCCAGTGTCTTTGTTTTGTGTTTCAGGTTGGTTGAACTGAAGGGAGGAGGATGCAGTCATCAGCTGGATGTCGTCCTGGACTCTGAGGCTGCATCTCTACCTGTGAATTAACTGTAGCTGGGTCTGCTCTCTTGCGGAGAGGCCAGCTGGTGCTGGGTATCCTGCATCTGTACTGTTAAATTCTCTCACCCTCCTAACTGCCTACTGAGAATGGGCGCTAGTCTGTGCTAATTAACAGGCTGCACGTAGGCATCATTTGGGAAAACGCTAGTTAGGTGGTGCCTAAAACATGCCAGATAGTGTTTTAATGACTTGCATACAGAAGATCAAGTTCCAGTGGTAAAGATGTAGTCTGAGAGTTTATGGTATGGCTTTAGCTAGAAAACCTGCAGGTCCCTTGTGGCCACAGGTGATGGTCCCTTGTCATCAGGTCCCCTCTGAAGGTCAGTGCACTGTCAGCTTTCCTCCCACTGCTCGTTGCCAAAATTTCCTTTAATCCGAAGGCACTCACATATATGGATCTGCCATGGTGTGGACAAAGCAGAAGCAAAGAAAACCTCTAGGGAATACCTGCCATTGCAGAGAGTTTCACAACAGCAATGAGGCTGTGGACTGAGCACCTTGATCTAGCTGCAGATGTCCCTGTTCATTGCAGGGGAGTTGGACCTGATGGCCTTTAAGGCTATCCCTTCCAACTGAAACGATTCCAGGATTCTAGGATTCTATGATTCTGTGATTCTGTGATGTTGTCAGATGCTAGACGCCCAGGTGTGTAGTTTCCCTCCAGGCTGATTTATGCAGAAACCAAGGGAATTCCGAAAGCAGCCCGGGGGTACAGGAGTTGCACTGTGGCAAGCTTCACCAAGGACATGACGCAGAGACTTGAACAGGCCATGGGCAAGGTTTAATCTGTATGTCTATCCTGTGCACAGATTTGGGGTCCACACGCTGATGCACAACCTCAGCAGCTTCCCGTCCAAGTGTTTCCCTCATTGTGGGGTAAGATGGCATCACGTGGCACGAGGCTCAGGCTCTGCACGGTGCTGAAAGTTGATGACACATCTCTCTGGTCCAAAGCTGGGGTGAAATGAGGGAAGGGTCACGAGCGTGCTGAGAAGGCCGTGACAGGAGCTGTTAGAGGCTTTTTGGGAAGGAGCCGGGGGTGAGCCAACATGACATCCCCGCACCGCGCTAATGGCAGCCGAGACGACTTTCTGCTAATGCAAATGCTCACAGCTGTATGCTGGATGTTGCTGAGTGGATAATGGCTGATGAGGTTGCCTGTAGACAGTCACTCCACTACCAGTGTGTAATTAATTGCTATGTAAAGTGCTCTGAGATGCGAAGCTGCTGAAACACCGAGTGTATAAATGCCATCCCCACACAAAAGGGAACAACATGTAAATTCTCTCAATATATTTTTAAATATGAGCATTTTTCAGCTGTTTGCTCTTTTGTAAAATTTATTAGGCCCCCTCCTGGGAACTGGAAGGCAGCAAGGGCAGTGCGGATGGATGAGCCGGCTTCCAGGGCTCCCACTGTTTCTGCCGCTTGGCCCCAGACTCCGGGGGGTCATCTGTTTTTCTTCCCCAATTCCTTTAACCTCTGCTTAACTTCTTTTTCCCCTTTCTCTTGCTTTTTCTCATGGTGAGCTGCTGCCTGCTGCCTGCTGCCTGGGGAGGATAGCAGGGAAGGAGAATGCTTTTCTGCAATGAACAGAAGCTTGTAAAAGCTTCAGCCTGTTTCCTTGTCCGGCTTCCAATATATGTTATAAGTTGTCCTGACTGGATAAAATCCAGAGAGAAGAAGTTTCAGGCTGTCTGAGGCTGGAAGGGCAGTGGTGTGGGGTGGCAGCCCTGGCTGCAAAGGGCAAAGCCCTGTTGCCTGATCACAGAAATCTTCTGTCAGCTCTGAGGACTACATACTCTGGGAACAAGCCTATATAACAAGGTGGCCTGAATGTGAGAGCATGAAATCTGAGTACTGGAGACTGTAGAAATAAGGCATGACGATCCACTGCTTCCCATGCCACAGACTTGGGGGGGACATCTAGCAAAATGATCTTGCAAACTGAAAGAAAAAGTTGGGAAGTAGTTATCCTTAGGGCAGAAAATCCAGACAAGGAATTCCTCATCACAGTGAATAACTAAAGTGCAAACAGGTTTAAAAAAGACTGAGTCAGGTTTACTGCTGGCCAGGGGACCATGGTAGTTTGGAAGCTACTGCTGGTACAGGAACTTCTAAGCCTCCAGTTATCAGAAGCTGCAAGAATATGTGAGGAGCAGGGAGAAATACATCATTCTTACAGTAATTTCCTAGGGTTCTCTTATTAATGGAGAGAAGAAAGGCATAGATACTATATGGACTGGAAATCTTGTTTTTTTTTTAATGTGCTAGTGTTCAGTATACTAAGAAACGAGTAGGTGAGATATCTTGGAAAAGAATTATGAACAGGAAATATGTTTAATGAATGCTTTCCTGTAGTGTTTTGGAGAGGGCAGTCATAGCTTGTATGAAAGTTGATGTTTGCATCAATGGTCAGTAAATAAATAATAACAGTGCCACTTGCTAGAACGTACAGACAACCTACAGTTTGGAGAATTGCTTAACAGGACTTGGGAGTGCATGGAAATGACTCTGAGTTCATCAGTAGTCCAAACACATAGCATACCTCTTCACAGCACCAAAATGGGAGAAAGAGTAAGAACCAAGAGGACAGGCTGAAGTTGCAGAGCAGTGAACAACAAAAGTCACGGAGCAGCTGAGGTTGGAAAGTGCCTCTGGAGAACATCCAGTCCAACCACAGGCTCAGAGTGGGGTCAAATATAGCAGGCTTCTCAACACTGTATCCCAGTTCAGTTTTGAACTTCTCCAGGGAAGGAGTGAGATTCCAAATTCCCTCTGGGCAACAGAGGCAACCCATCCGTGACCATTCATAGTAAAAATCTTCTGACATTTCAATGGTATTTCCTGTATTTCATGCCTCTTGTCCTTTCACTGGGCACAACAGAGAAGAGCTTGGCTCTGTCACTAGATATTTATATGTTTTTGTAAGATCCTCTTGAGCCTTCAGTGTGCAGTGGCCCATGGGACTCCCCTTGAAAGGCAGTGACTCTGAAGATGATAGGATGAGAAGTAATGGTCTTTAGTTGCGCTAGGGGAGGTGTGGTTGGATATTAGGAAAAATTTCTTCTCAGAAAGGGTGGTGAGGTATTGGGAGAGGCTGCTCGGGGAACTGGTGGAGTCACTGTCCCTGGAGGTGTTCAATAAAAGGGTAGATGCTGCACTGAGGGACATGGCTTAGTTGATGGGCTAGTGACAGGTTGATGGTTGGAGATGATCATAGTGATCTTTTCCAACAGTAATGATTCTATGATTCTGTGAATCAAAGATTGAGAAGTTCTAAAAGATGGTCCATCTGGACCTGAACTTCCAGTATGATGGTGGAACCAACTAATGTTACCTTGAAGGGAACTAGTGAAAGGATAAAACTAATTTTAGCTTAGTATATGTCACAAGGGAAGAGATAACAGAAACGCAGGTTTAGTTTGAGGATACGTGCTTTGCCAGGGACACTGAGAAATCAGAGAGGATGCAGAAACCGGCATAATTCTGGGCTGGAGAAAATGCTTCCAAGTGGAGCTCATCAGCAAGCTGAAGTGGTGACTTGCTGTGTGTATGTACCTGGTACAAAAGGACTCTGAAAGAGACAGAACGGCACAAAATAGAACAGTGCCTGTAGCTGAGCACAAATGGATGCAAGCAGGAATCTCGGCACCAATTTTTCTGGTCATTATCTTTGGGAACAAATTGCCAAGGATATTGGTAGGGATTTTCTCTCCAGATATATTCTAATTAAAAACATGCAACTTAAGTTGAACCCAACTTGTCGAGTGACTCACTGCAGTGTTGTAATCTGTGATATCAGAGATTGCAAACTTCTTGCTGTAGCCTTTAGTTTGAATTGGAGTGGTCCCTAAAGTGGTCATAAGCACAAGTGATGTACAGCGCTTACCTTCTCTCCATGTAGCTGATGGCTGTGGGTGGCTTCTCTTGCTGTGTTCATCCTGCATGAGCTAGGATTTTGGGTGGGCCTGAGTGCGGGGTGATGGGGGAAAATTGGTGGGGAAAGTGAATGATGCAGACGTTGTTTGGGGATTCCTTCATTCGCGGGGAGACAGAAACCTTACAGAAAGCTTCTAGAGCCACTCAAGGAGACAGCTAGCTGGCAGAAATCCTTCTGCCCAGGGAACAGGAGGGAAAAGCAGCAGGAGACTCTCATTAATACTGTGTTCAGTTCTGGGCTCCTCACAACAAGAAAGATATAGAAGCTCTGGAGCATGTCCAGAGAAGGGCAACGAAGCTGCTTAGGAGCCTGGAGCACAAATCTTAGGGGGAGCAGCTGAGGGAGCTGGGATTGTTCAGTCTGGAGAAGAGAAGGCTCAGGGGAGACCTTATTGCCCTCTACAACGACCTGAAAGGAGGTTGTGGTGAGGTGGAGGTCAGCTTCTTCTCCCAAGTAACAATGATAGGATGAGAGGGAATGTCTTCAAGTTGTGCCAGGGGAGGTTCAGGTTGGATATTAGGAAAAATGTCTTCTCAGAAAGAGTGGAAAGGCACTGGAGTGGGCTGCCCAGAGAGATGGTGGATGGTGGAATCACCGTCCCTGGATGTGTCCAAGAAATGTGGAGATGTGGTACTAAGGAACATGGATTAGTGGTAGGTGGATGGTTGGACTACATGATCTTAGAGGTCCTTTCCAACCTCAATGATTCTATGATTCTAAGATTATATTTAGGCATTGGTTGGGCTGATGAATGTAAAGGGAGCATTTTGGGGAGTCTTCTCATAGCGTGTCAACAGTAAAAAGCAATCTCAATGGATGTCTCAGCTTTATCAAGCCTCTTTAGCTTCTTTTTCTCCTTGGAATCTCAGCTATTTCTCACAATGCCTGTATCCGTGGCTAGTAGCAGGTGTTCTCTCTAAGGAAAAGCGCGTGCTCTTAATGGAGTGCAGACCCCATATTTTCACCAAAATGCCTCTTTAAGCCACTAAGGGCCACTGCCTATGTGTACTGCTGTGGGTTCCTGCAGATGAAGCAGAAAAAGTGCCGCAGGTCTATGATGGGAAGAAACCTATAGGCACAAATGTTTCCTTTTTTTGTGCTTTTACTCATCACCCACAACAGCTTCTATTTCTAACCCTGTATTTAAAAAAAAACCACAAAACAAACCCTTGAAAGTCAATATTTATTTTTCAGTCTCCCTCTCCCCTGCTGTTCATCTCTGAATTTAATGCTTTTGAAAGGTGAATGATTGACGATTTACTGAAAACGAAGTTAAAATATAAATAATTCCATGATTTGGCTGCTGTATTAAGCAGGCATATGAGAAAAGCCCAGAAGACCAAGGTTGGCTTTTATTATTAACAAGGAAAAAAAATTAAATTTAAATAAATGTAATATTTATTAAAATTTCCTTTCACGTTGTTACCTGAGGTTCATAAAACTTTTGAGCTGTGTCAGCTTTGCACTCCCCAGTACATTGAACTCCAGGGAAAACTATAAGCAAATTCTTAAGATCAATGCAAACTACTTCTCCATTACTCAAAAAAGGGAATTTTAACTATTTTTGAAGGCCCCAGGACTCCACTAATCCAGATATAAAGACTTTTTTCACCTTCAAACTTCACAGTTCCAGCTCCCCTTTCACCTTCTCCCCTCCCATCACCACCCCAACACATGCACAGCCCTTAATACTCTGAGAGGGAAGTGAATCTACATCCTTTAGCCCATTTTCCATCTTTTACATGGCTAATTATTCTGGACTAATTACACGTAGATGCAATTAAATCTCATATTTTACCCCACTCCCAAAATGTGACAGTAGGTGGGATGAAGACAGGGAGTTTCGATTCTGAATGATATTTGCCAAAAGGTGGAGGAGAGCAGTGTTGAGCTGCTCCTACACCCTGGCTGTCCCCACAGCAGTGCCAGTGCCAAGGAGAGGCAATGTAGGACTCTTCCAGGAGAGAATGGCACCAAGAAAAAGACATCTTCCTGGAGTAAAGACACTACCGTGGCAAAGCAAGCTTTGTGCTGTAAGCAGAACAGAAGAAAAGGGTTTGGGGATGAAGGCTCTTTTACCATCCAGTCAGGTTCCAGATTTAAATTGTAAAGATAATGAAAAGGTCCTGTAGGTTTTGCCTTACGGCTTTTAGTGATAACAGTGCAGTAGGAGAGGAGGGAGCCATGGAGAGAAAAAGTCAGCACAATTTTAACAGCCGACACTTGTCTCTGAGGGCATGAGACCAGTGGCTAAGATGTGTTCTTTGGTCCAGATGTGCCTTCATGTTGGCCATTGTAGTGGATGTATGTTTGTAAAGTAACTTTGCATCTCAGGAAATGAGGGCCATGAGAGAAGGAAAAACAGCGTTGCAACACCTTAAATCCTCACTCGGCCATGCCCTGGTGTGTGGATAGGCTGCTGTGCTTGGTGATCAGCCTTGAAGGACTGGAGCATTGCTTTCTATGGCACTGGAGGGGGCCTGCAGGTTACCCAAGCTCAGGTAGGGCTGTCACAGGACCAAGCCTTAGGCATCCCTCTGGTGCTAACAGCACAGAGCTAAAGCACTGGTTTGTCTGGGCTGAGCATCTTGAATGCAACCTATAAATATAATCTGGCACGCACATCTGGTTTGGTTGGGGTGGGAGGAAAAATGCACTGGGGGACAGTCACAGAAATGCAGCCTAGGCATAGCTAAGTACGTGTTTCTTTTTGCAGGAGTACCGTAAAGAAATGCTCAGAGGCACAAATGATTTTGGTCCTTACTTGAGGATGTCTGTACTGCCCAAACTTTGGAGGAGATTTTGTGCACAGAGGCAAGTTTTTCTCCTGGTGAAGTCAGTGGATGTGGAGAGCACGGGTAGGCTTGGACTCTGCAAGAGTGGATTCAGAGAAAAAAAAATGAGCTTTATGAGAACGTGCTTTGATGTTGATAAATGTGCTTTGTGGAGGCGTTAGAAAAAAGCAGAAGGGAGAGGAAGAAGGATGTTGAAAAGGATGATAAAGCAAGAAAAAGATGCATGGGATTTGGAAGCATTTGAAGAAACCTTTTTATAAAGCTGTTCTAGACACGTCCCGTCAAATCTCTCCTGCTGTGAGGAATTTTCATGTTACTTTGCAGATAAACTTGTTGAGAGTGTGCTGTCTGCCCCCATGGTGACAGAATGGCGTCTCGAAGGAAACAGCCCTGCATCATCATTTCTCCTTCAGTTTCAGGCCGCATCTGTCCCTGCAGAGCTGAGGGGAGAATTAGACCCACGTCCTCGCTGTCTGTGAGAAAGTGGGTCTGCATTTGGTTCCTTGCAGGCTGGGCTTCTTAGAGTTTCCTTTGGTCTTGGCTGGCGAGTTGGACACTTGGCTTTACTGGGGAGCAGAGACAGTCAACTGGCTGTGTGTTTGGGAGGAGGAGGCAGCTCACTTCTTCCCTTCCTGCCCAGAGCGATGCAATTCCTGTGTCGCTGCTGCTAGGGCTTCTGAGACCTTTTGTTCCTGCTCTGTCTTCATTCCACCTCCTTCTCCACATTGCTGCCACAGCACTGCCTTGAAAGACCACAAACACTTTCTTGCATCAATTTCTTCTTAAGACCCTACTGAAAATGGTCCCAGAAACCTTTGAGGCCATTTCATGGAGCCAGCCAAGGCACAGCGGCCTGAGAGGCAGACATTTGATTCTAGCAAAGCTGTACCCTTGGGTTGTTCCCACAGGCTGGCTGCTGTCATCTTGTTATTGCACCTCCACCCACTGGCTGTTACACTCAGGCCTTCCCAAAACGAGACCTCAGCTCCCTAAACCAGCGATGGCTGATTGCATCTTCACGCAGCATCCAGCACAGGGGATGCGAGTGAGGGCATCCGTCAGTGACTGAAAGGTGAGTAACAGTCCTGATTGAAGTGCATCCCCTGAAAATACTTTTCAGCAGAAAATGGACCTTTTTTATTGAATGGAATTTTTTTTATGAAACATTACTGGTTTTGTAGGAATTTTCCTTTTTTTTTTTTTTATTTAATAAAAGTTGTTTGCCTTTTGGGATTTGTTTCCTCTGGTATTTTGAAAAAGTGCAGCAACAGAACTTGCCTTTCTTGTTCGATTTAAAACAGGAAGATCCTACAAAAAAAGTTTAACTCACATATATTTTTCACTATTTTCTTACTTTTGCTTGGAAAACAGTATGACTCAGTTGGCTCCTGTATAACACTGGACATGCGAAAATGAACTCATCTTTGTCATGTGCTCTAAGTAAATAAAAGTGAGATCATCAGCTCAATAGAGATCTGTGTGATTTTGGGGAGGTTGTTTTGAATTTTTGTGTTCAAAACATCCTTTGGGCTGCAAGACATTTGAGCTTTGTTTTCCAAGTGCAAATCAGTAGCCGGAAAATGAGACGGAAGGGAAGGGGAAGGCGAAATGGAAAGGAGAAGGGGAACAGGAAAGGGAAAGGGAAAACAAAAGGGAAAGAGAAAAAGGGAAGAAAAAGGGAAATCGAATGGGGAAAGAAAGAAAATAAGCTATTTCTGGCCTTGTGATTCCTCCAGCTTCTAGACTTTTAAGGGATCAAGTCTTCCAATTCTTGCAGGATAGTCCCTGAGGCCATGTTAAGTCACCCTTGTAATTACTGTCTTTAAAGAGAAAATTTGGAGTGCTTTAAAAGCAGATTCCCTTGTATTAAGAGATGGTACAGGTATGAAGCTGTGTGCTCCAGTGAGCTGGAGTTAACTCCCCATTTTTCCACCTCCGTGCCTCTGGTACCAATCTCTGGTAATTTTGCTTTAGCAGCTTGGTTGCGGAGTGTTAACTTCTGCTCTGGGTGGTGAGAATACGGGTGATATCACTCTGGGACATTGTGCCATGCTCTCTTGCAGACATGCTTGGCTGGGAGGGACTGCAGCTCTCCCCGCATGTGACACAGAAGTATTTCAGGCGAAGCCTTTATGATAAATTAGGGAATGTGGTCAGCCAGAAACAGCCGGAGCTCTCCTTTATTAATCTGCGGGTGGGTAACAATAAAAATGATGAAAGATCTAATCAGCTCTGTTATTAGCTAAAGGTTGCTGGGGGCAGGAGGGCAGAGGGGTGTGTGGGTGCTGTGGGTGCTGGCTGAGTTCAGAGACAGAGGGCAAGACAAGAGCACTGTCTGCAAGCACAGTCAGCCAGTAAAACTGCAAGGTGAAAGCAGAGGTGATACCTTCCACATCCCAGTCTTCAGTGCCCCTTTCTCACCTGCTGTATCCTGATGAGGTCTGGGCGCACACATGCTTTCATCGCCAAGTTCCTTTCGGAGCCCGAGGTTCCCATATAACCTCCATCCTGTAACCAGGACCCTAAGAAGGTGTTCTGTCTTTGTGGACTGCATTGAGCTGTGAGCTGCTGGGCTTTGTATCAGATCTTTAATACCTAGGAGACTTTTCTGATAGACGTGAGGGAGGTGGGCAATTCAGGTCCCCCTGGCATTCAGTACTAGCTGGAGAGCTTTGTGAACAGTGCGGGAGATGCTTCAGGCAGCATTTAAGGCTCCGATTTATTCTTCTTGCCCTCTTTTACTTGGGGTCCTATTCTCTTTTAGGGTAGCAAGTTAAGCGAATACAATAGAGGAGAGCCGTGTTTAAGCATCTGGATACGGAGGAATTGAAAGGCTCCAATTCCCCATTAAAGCTTTCATTTGGCAACATTGCAAAGTCCTGCAGTCAACACACCTGTATGCAAATGCATTATGGACAGCTAAAAAGCCTCTGTTCTTTGCTTCTTCTGTCATATTTTGCAATGCATATTATTTGCTTACAATTCAGGTCTCTCTCCGAGTCTCTGTGGTAAGAGCATATTGAGGAAAGTCATCTCCTTTCCCAGTAATTTTCTCAGCTTCTCTTGATCATTAACATGCTGGAAATCACTTGAAAGAAACACTGCAATTTTTTAAGGGATTTTATTCATTTATTCATCAAGGTTAAGGACCCTGAAAAACTGCTGTCTACATCTTTTAGCACTTACTTCTTTCAAATCTCATATACATTATAGTCCTCAATCTGGAGCTCTCTTTCGCTACGAGGTTTTCTCTGCCTGTATCTTTTGTTGCAGTCTTAATGTACAATAAACCCCTTTAAAATTAGTTATACTGCTACAGTTGTCAGGAGAACTCAAGTGATCTGATGAATTTAGTAAGAATTCCAGCCTGAGAAACAGATACAATGAAATTCTCTCCTTCAGCCTACTTGCCTCATTATTAAATCTCCAGTTTATAGTGTGTAGACAGTCACACACTATAATTGAGGTTGAATTGCCATTCTCATTATAAATCCCCTTTTCTCGTGTGCTCGTAACTTCAGCCAACACATGGGCTGAAACTGTGCGCACTCACTTTTAGCTCACAGTAGGATATTTTACTCTGTGATCTATAGTCTTTAGCTCTGCTGCCATGCTCTGCTGCCCCATATATTTCACTGTAACTGCAGCTTTTGGCAAGGTTAAGTCACAAAAGCTAGGTATGAGCAGGTCTGCATAACTTAGGCACCAGACTCGTACCTGTACTTCAGGTAGGCAGCAAGACCATTGCCATCCATCTGTCTGAAAGGATGTTGTTCAAGACCCTGTTCATCAGCTTAAGTAACAGAAGTCTCTCTGAAACCTTGAGAACCACCTGTCCCTTCCTCTTGACTCAACAGGAAATTTAGGCATTCATTTTGGGCTTCATTTGATGCCCAGATTTTAGGTATACCTAAGTGTGAACAGAACCCTTCCTTTGCTTTCTTTCTTTGCTTATCAGTGAGGTTGAGGGGATATACAACAGATGACTGGATCCACTGTGACCCAGAGCAATTCTGTTGAGCCCCCAGTGCCAGGGCAGGGACCTCCTCTCCTCTCTTCACGTGCTGTAGTTGCTCTCAGCTCTGCTGCCATCTCTGACTTGCGAGCAGCCTTACCCTCAATGGGATTGATGCAGAGAGAAGCTCTCGGCTGCACACTCACAACGAATGGGACAACTTGGTGCTAAGTCCTCCAACCAAGGGTCAATTCAGATGGAGATTTCTGCATTGCATCTCAGCCAGCACCGAACCAGAGCAGAAGAAAATGGGTCTCATGGCTGCAACACTCAGCAAGGATGTGACGTTTTGGGGTTTGGACCTCAGTTCTGCTCTTTGCCACAGGGTTTGTGCGTGCCATTGGGCAAGGCCACTGGGTCTGCTGAGCAGAGCTCTGCTGACCCCGTGGTGCTTAGGCTCAGAGGCAGGCACTGACAGCTAGATGGGACCATCCTCACCACAGCTGTACTTGGAAGGATGAATGAACTGGAGGAAACCAGGATATATACAAGACAGAATAGGACGGTGGCCATGGAAGTCGGAACCCGCTAAGGAGTGTGTAACAACTCACCTGCCGAATCAACTAGCCCTGAAAATGGATGGCGCTGGAGCGTCGGGCCCATACCCGGCCGTCGCC
>NC_034438.1:7102041-7119717 GCF_002078875.1 Numida meleagris | reverse complement strand
CAGGGGAGATTTAGGCTGGACATTAGGAAATACTACTTTTCTGAAAGAGTGGTCAGACGCTGGAACAGGCTGCCCAGGGAGGTGGTTGAGTCGCCGTCCCTGGAGGTGTTCAAGAAACGTTTAGATATAGCATTGAGAGACCTGGTTTAGTGGGGTTATGTTGGTGGTAGGTGCATGGTTGGACTGGGTGATCTTGTAGGTCTTTTCCAACCTAGCTAATTCTATGATTCTATGATTCTATGAATACACAGTAATACCTGGGCAGGTGCCCATGCGCTGTCCCATGCACTCTGCACAGGTCAAGGAAGAGTTCTGCTGCACTCACGTCAGCACAGTGACTTCCAGCTTTGTGAAGAGGACTTGAGAGCTGAGAGTTTGCAGAAACTCATGCTGAGAGTTTGTGGGGAGAAAAGAGGTGTGAGGGATAAAGAAAAACTAGTGCACATTTGTCAAGAAATCCAAGCCAAAAGGATTTATGTCAAGAGATTTATTTTTTTTTCTTGGCAGTTATGAGAGATCACATAAAAAATAAGAAACACACACACTCATATATTTATAATGGAGAGAAGGAGGTGGAGGAAAGAGATTCGTGCTAAAAGGAAATTGTCGGGTTGGGAAGCATGAGGTAGAGAAATAAATGACATTCTACAGTCAGACAAACCACAGAGCAGGACCAGCCCTGTCTGCAGATGGTTGGCACGGGGGGGAGTGCTTTTGATGCATGCTGTCAGGGAGGCCATAGCTGTTCACTAAATCCCATTCTCTGCCCTCGCTGTCATGGTCCAGTAGCTGCTCATGGAGTAGACAGCAGTGGTGATGGAAGGCGCTGCCATTTATCCCCAGCGGTTTATCACCAGCCCTTCACTCCAGAAGCACAGTGGGAAGCCTCCTTCTGCTTCTGGCCCTCTAGTGCCTTGTCGATCTGTCCGGCAGCTTATTGATTTGCTTTGGCATGCAGCCCAGGACCCATTTCTGCCACCTCTCTGTGGGAGGGGCTGAGGACACAGGAGTGTGTGGTGAGACCAGAGGACACCACGGCGATGTTTACGGAGCTCGTCTTGCTGTGCCCCAGATCCCCATCCTCCTCCAGGCGTACAGCTCAGCATTCTCACACCTCTCCTCCTCTCGCTTTGCTCTCTGAGTGGTATTTGTGGGAGTGGGAAGAGAAGTGAGGGAGCCTGAAGGAAAGGGAAAAATACAGTCTGCCTGTTTCTGAGAATCTGAAAGGGGCCTTCCTGCACGTTTTGCTCCTTTCCTCTGTCCTGCCTCTGTCACCAGCTGAAGTGCTGTGTCCAATTGCACTGAGAATTTTGCTCAGAGATGCAAGAAAAGCTAAAAGGAGGGAAGGAAAGTGACTCCTACTATGCTATCATAGGTAATTTTGTTTGGCATACACGCACTTTATTTAGGTTTCAAGGATTAACAACTTCCTTCATGACTTCCTGCATTTCAGATCCCCCTATCAGAGGCTGCACCCTGTGGAAGATGCTGGAGTTTCCCTGCATGGCACATGCACATTTTTGAATGCGCTGGGGATTCTAGCACTAAGGCAAAGCTCTCTGAAGCACAATTTTCCTTCAGTGTAATGACAGGAGGGGCTGGGGTTGAGCTCTCCAGGCTGCCCTGTATCAGTAACCTTAACAACTCCTTTACAGTCCTTTTCCTAAGAAGCATTTCTGGCAACCGCTGTCCAAATTTGCCTGGTCTGGACAGAGTTTTAAGAAGTAGGTTGGCTGGAAGAAGGTAGTTCTGAGCTCTGCTGACCACATTATCCCTCTGTGACGGGTTTCTGCAGCCACAGGAGCTATTCTGAATTTGTAATGAATTTGAAAATCATATCCCTGGATTGGAAAAACAGTCTGCTCTAGAGGTGTGTGTAATGAAGGGTCAACTACAGCTAACGCCAGACACAGCAAATGAAGATAAGGTGTTTCTGACACTCCCTGGGTAACAATGATATCTCTGTTCAAGCATCATCATTAAGAAAATTCTTCTGCTCTCTAGTTTTGGCCACCTGGAAGAGGCTTATACCTAAGACAAGTAAGGACAGCATGCCTCAGTGCTGGATTACTGCCTGAATATATAGATGCAGGAACATAGAAAATATATGAACATAATGTACACACCTAGGAAGATAAGTCCCACGGAAATGTGCTTATCTGCCTCCAACTCATAATTCTGTTCCTCTGATTCATCCTTTCTCTAATAAACTAACTGTCCTCTGAAGAAATGTGGTAGCAGTCATGTGGGCAGTGTGTTGTATCAGCTGTTTGATGAGCATTGCCATATGTCATAGGGTTTTCCTCTATTCCTCTGAACAGATTGCATCTGTGGTGTTTTTATGTTCTTCTTGTTGTTGTTTGTGTGTTGTTATTGATCCTCAGTTAGATTTTAAGTTTTGTGGGTCAGGTGCCATCTTCTGGTCTGCATTCATGCAATGAAGGGCTTCAGGAACCCATATGGCATGACATGTCAGACTGTGGCTACTGGAGATGGACACGTCTTTCCCGCAGAAATACTTTTGAGAAGGAAAGGTCAATGTTGACCTTCTTTTCCTTTCTTGCTTATTAAAACTGTTTTTTTGGGGGGGGTCTGATAGACTTAAAGGGCTTTGTTATTGGTAGTATGTGTCAGCTGCACAACTGAATTGCTGAATTGATGAATTGAATTGGTGAATTGCTGCACCCCATGGTGCAAGTCTCAGTTCACATCAGCTGTACTTCCATTCTTTGCTATGGGTCCTTCTCCTTCACTGAACACTCTTTCCCACAAAAAAACTGAAATGTTGTGCTGGTTGGCAGCTTTTCCTGGAAAGTTTCGCTGCTACTGAATCAACAGTTTTTGCCATTTAAAAGTTGATGTATTTTGAAAGTTTTGACCCCATTTGGGCTGAAGAATATATGTTTTCCAGGCTGGAACTCAATTATTTTTCCACTGAGGCCTTCTAGGGAAATGTGTGGGAGATTTTGCTCCCTCCTTCCTTCTCCACAAAGTTCAAGTAGGTCAAATGCTACTGTCGACAATCTAACTTTAGCTTTACTCCTTCAAATCCCTACCAGTCTCCTGGACTTGACTTTACAAGTCCTTTCATGTCACTTCACTCTGTAGTGGGAGGAAGTGAAAATTACGGGCCACAGGCAGGGTTCCAAAAAGTGCTCTCTCTTTCTCAGAAAAGGGCTGGCATCTTTCCATGGGCCTTCATTGTATTTTATAGCCATACTACAGTATTTAACAGCATAATTTAGTAAGTGTCGGTACTCCGTAGCAGAGTGTGGAGAAACCGTCTTATTCAACCTCTGGCGACGTGCACTGATTCAAAGAACGCACTGTGAGGTAACATTAATGTTTTCTGGAAATGAAATTGGAGTCAGAAATGCCCTTATTGGCCATCAGCATAAATACTGGTGTCATCCTGATCAGCAAGCAGAATTCAAGACCTTTTACCCTTAAGAGGTGATTCTCTTTCAGACCTTCACGTTTTAATTCATTTCCCACCAAATTAGCTACCCCAAAGTGCAGACACCAATTCCGCTCATTTATACCCGAGACAAGGACAAGTTTTCTTCGTTGCCATTCATGTCACACCTTTCCCAAATTTTAAGCACTTAGAAGATCACATATTCGCTATTATTGTGCATTGCTGTGCCTGATTTATTTTCTTTCAGTTTGTAGAATGTATGAAATGAGTTAGAAAAGACTTTCCTGTAGGTTGGAAATATATCCTAAAGGCATCTGTAGGAGAATGACCGCAATACAAAATCTGAGTGAAACAGTTTCCCACCCTTCCAGCTGCAGCACCTTTTTGTTTGTCACACACCTTACATGGTTGGGGGAGATAGGTCTGGTTGGGACCCTGGACTGCCACCTGATTTTGTGAGAGAAGGGAAAGTACTGACTCTTCTGAGTTGCCACACAGACCATTTCATGTTTGCCTCAGCTTAAGCCACCAGCTGGGGGACTTGTCTTACCAGCGTGTCAGGATGTCAGCCATCAGATGAAGTAGGAGGCAGCAGCCACATCAGAGTCTGGGCAGATGTAATCTCCCGAAGAGATTTTAGCATCTTCTCCAGCCTAGAAGGCTGTAATAGTCCATCATAATTTCCATCAGCTGTACCGGACTTGTACTCAGCATAAAAAGACATTGAATCCATGTAATATCATTCTTCATGCTTGCAGCCACAATGACAAGCCCCTCCTGCAGGACTGCTGCACTTTGGTCTATGCTGTACTGATTTCTGACATCTAGCCAGGTCTAAACCGGAGGCTCCTTGGCATATCAGCCAGGAGGGCTCAGCAGTTCCTCAGGTCACCCCTCTCTCAGCTTAGAGGCAAGCTCTAATCTCAGGCTGTGCATGCATCATCTCCTGCCTTCACACTGCAGGCAGTGAGGCTGGACTTGGCCTGATGAGGGCAGCCAGTGATAAGTTATCGGCGTGCATATGGGAAACCACTTCTCCACTGGGTGGAACTGGGAGCTACCACGTGAGACAGGGCATACACCCACAGCGTGCACAGGAGTGCTTGTCCCTCTCTACATCCCAGCACTTAGGATAAATGTTTTTGAGCTCACCACCCTCTCTGCCCGTGGCAATTTTCCTTGAAAAGAAACCCAGTCCAGAAGGGAGACAAAGTAAACCCTAGTAGATCTACTAGGTTGGGCACCAGTGAGAAGAGAGCTGCACTGGTTGCCTGTTTCACAATGTATGTACAATTATAGTTGTACAAGTCTACCTATATAGCCTTTTATAGCTTTATTTCATGAGAATAACAAGCAACATGGCCACAAACAGACCTGCTTTTAGCAGGATGTTGAACTAGAAAGCACAGAGTTCCCTTCCCATCGCTGCTGTGATTTTGGTTCTATACCTGCTCAGTTTGGGAAGTTTAGAGGGTATCTATAGTAGTAACATACTCATAGATCTACACGCATCCACAGCAAATAGATAATACATTCCTTCTACAGCCTTGACCTGATGTTATCAAAGCAGTCGGAGTACTTTATTAAGAATGAGGTAGATGAGAAATGGAGTCCCTTGTATTTTTAAAAGTCTCTTTTGTAAGTCTCAAAACCAATATCAGGCAAAGTCATATGCCATTTCAAAAATGGGTAAAGTGAAGTGATGCAACCCAGAAATGGTGAGGAGTAACACTGCCATAGGCTAAGCACTGGTCCATACTCCTCTCAAGATGGCATGTGGCTTGGTAACTGTCCAACTCCACCATCTGCAGAGACTGAAACTCAATTGCTGTTAACGAGAATGAAATTATGGCAATATTAGCATAATTAAAATGAGAAGAATCCTAGTTCAAGGATGATTGATGCCCATGGAAAGCTTTAGGTGGAGGCAGAAAAGGCTGGTCCAAGAGTGTTGGCTCAGACTTTATTTACCTACACAATTTCCCCAGGTACTGGAGGAAATGTCCTCAGAAAAAAAAAAAAAAGTTTAATGTGGCTACTGACTGGTATTAAATAAATGATGCATGTTGGCAGAGCGATAGATGAGAACAGTGGAAAACACATTGTGAAAGGAACCAGAAGAATTGCTGTCATAAATCTCCCCAAACTATTCTAGACAGAGAGAGGCTAAAAACTAAGCAGGCTACTGGGAACATAGGGAAGGGGGCTTTAGAAGAAACCCATAGTTCTATAGGTCCATTGCCACAGGTTTTGCCCAGTGTCCAGTCTCTTGGAAGAGGAGCATTGGATGACCAGGGAAAGGAAAGGGGTGTGAAGGTGTGACATTGCAACTTGGGTTGTTTGGCTTTTCGGTTTTATTTTTTATTTGAGGCAGGTTAAAAGAGCTCCAGGTGTTCTCTCTAGAAAAAAAGAGATTAGAAGGCAACATTAATCAAGTTTACAACATATTCAAGCAAGTAGATAAAGAGGAGAGAAAAAAATACCCTGAAATGTTTTTCTAATGAATGCATATTTTAGCTGAAGAATTCACAGGGGTCGACATGGAGAAAGACATGTATATATGCAAAACTAGGGTTAGAAGACAAAGTGGGATTATTTTCAAAGCTCATAAATAATTTAACTGTTGGAAGAAAAATGCAGAGGTTTCTGTTGATCTTATTGCTGAAAGAACAACTTTAGGCCTGATAAAGTAAGGGGCTAAAGGGTATTTCACAGAGAAGCAGAGCACAGCTGTTTGTCTATTACAACGTGTCACATCAAGCACTGTTTTCCTTGGGTAAAAGATGGGCATGTTGGGACAGGATATACTGGCTTCTCTGACCCACTAAAATGCCTTTATGCGGGGATGAAGGACCTTTAAATTGGGAAGAAATCAACTCTTTCTTGTTGATTTTTTTAAGGTGTTTGTTGAAAGCAGTTACAATGTTCCCACTAGCTTTTCTTTTCTTTTCTTTTCTTTTTTTTTTTTTTTTTTTTTTTCAGAAAGAGACCATTACTGAATGCTTTAGACAACCGTACTTGCAAAAGCATGGGAGAAGCTTGACAAATGACCAGCCACTGAAAACGTCTGAGGAGCAGAAATGCCTTCTTCATTTGCATTTCATGAAAATTGTGTAACTTCACAGTGACCAAGGCAGGTCAAGAAGAGCTTAGTTATCTATTTTGCACGCACAATTATCCATGCCATTGTCATACCTACTCAGTCTTCACATCAGTCACTTTGTACAGCTTAGTCAAGCAGTCAAATGGCTAAAGTTCTCAAAGTCCCTGTTCCATACAATTTCCCTTCCTGCCAGGTGAGAATGACCAATAACTGTCCCTCCGGCTCATCTTCCAGTTGTGCTTTATTGAACTGATCTATATTTGTATTCGTCTTTGAAGTAACATTTCTGGACAGAGAGGGGCTAGACTGACAGTGCTGAAACCTGCTTTCAGCAAACCTGTGGTCTCTTTTTGTCCATGCCCATTTGCGACTTGATACACTCCAAGTCTGTTGGCTCAGGAAAGAGGGACACACAGTGTCTCCGGTTCTTTCTCCTCGTTTTGCAGAGCCTGAGCATGTGTGCCCTCTCTTGGGCTACTTCAGAGAGTAAGGACAAACCATGGCCAAGACGTTAGACATCCCACTCATCTTTTCTTGGTTACAACTTCCGGGCTGAGACCTAGTGGTTCTCATCTGCACCAGTGTTTCTTTTAGTGTTTTCTCATTCAGCCAGATGCAGTGCTCCGCCATGACCACCCGTCCATCACAGGCTGAACATACAGTGTGCATCTGCATGCTCAGGTCTTGGAGGACTAAGGATTGAGAAGTAAGCTCTCAGTCATTTTTTGCCTAAAATTGCAACAAAGCACTGGCTGGCCTAATGAGCAATGACACAGACCCCTCTGATTTAGTTTTATCAGAAGATGTCTCACTGACCAACATGATCGCACGTAGCCATTGCTAATGACCCAGAGCAGAGGCAAAGCAAGGTTTGGTCAAACCAGATTCGTCCCCACTTGCACAGATCCTTGCCCACATTTCTTCACTGTTCCCAGTTAATGGGGAAGGAGCGCTCGGTTAAATCTGATAGATGAGAACCCTTCCTAAAATTGGGCATTTGGTGATATCAGCCTCTTCAAGGAAGGAAAAATTCCCCAGTCTCTGATTAAACTGGATCTGGGCTGTAAGTCTTCTGGGCAAGTGTGTTGCTTTACGTGGATTCCCTACCTCTAGGAAAATAAAACACCTTAAATGTACAGTATTTCACCCAAACACAACTCTCTCCCAGCACTGCAAAAGCTTGGTAGTCAAGCAGAGAAAATATTTACTTAGTAAAGCTTTAAGATCAGACTTTTGGGCTGCAAGCCGAAAGGGCATAAATAAGCCAGATATAGGACAACTCCCACTTAAACTGCAAAGCTTAATCTGCAGTGCCAGGTAGCTCGCTGGCTCTTTGTCCTGTTTTGGCTTGGGCAGCTGTGTGCAGCCTAAATTATCAGAGCAGAGGTTTGGCATTCTCCCACTGAATGCTGTGCTCACAATGGGCGCAGGGAGCGGCAGCTGGTCTCACACACAGGGCTAGGCTGCTCTTCTCAGGGCACCGTGTGCCTCAACCTGATCCCAGTGTCCCACTCCTGCTCATACCCTGAAGTTGCTGCTTATCAACCAGCAGAGGCATACACAGAGTTTCACCTCTCCTTGTCTTTGGTATTTGGGTGGTGAAGGTGTCCTGGATGTTCCTTGAGGTTGTGAGTGCTGGGTCCAGGGGACAAGAATCTCTTTGTTTGTCATCATTCTGGTTGCCTGCCCTTGAACCGAGGCAGGCTGTTCCCCAGAGCCTACTGCAGCGCACTTGCGTGAAATGTGATGCAAAGTGTTTGTTGGATACCCATGGCGCGAGATGCATGTGCTCCAGTGTGCTCTGGGGTTGCTGTAGGGAGCATCAGTAACAGAGCAGACCAAGTGGAAGGAGTTAAATCGAGGAAAAATTAGGCTGACGCTTTTCATCTCTGCTTACATGCTATTGTAACAGTGGCTGGGGGCTCCTACTAGCTTGGCTTAAAAAAGATATCGCTAATGTCTAACACTTGATGACAGATGGTTCACCAACACAGCTAGGCCCATTGTCTCACTTAATTGCTCTTTGTTCTAGCTGAAAGAAGGTAATCTTTTCTTGTAGGAGTAGGTGGGAGGATCTGTGTACAATGTGCCTGCTGACAGCCGTTCCAGCTCTGGAGCCTGCTCTGTAGTTCACTGAAGTGGAATCAGTTCCCTTACCCTCTGGAGAAGGGACCTGCAAAGGAGTCATTACAGTCAGGACACCTAATTTGTGGGTGCTTTGCTGTCTGGTAGGCTTCGCAACACTGAATTAGGCAACTGAACATCTCTGTGCAGTGTGTGGAGAAAGCAAAGCGTGTGGATCCGATATGCCTCTGAAGGTGGGGAGGAGCTTAGGGCATCTGCAGCACTGAGGAGGAGAGCACCGTTTTTGGGATATTGAGCTGTGGCTCCCTGCTGGGAGAGTCAGCCCACCCACTGACCACCTGAAGGTGTGTGTGGTTGGGTCTCTTGCTTTGAGGAGCCAAAAGCAATGACTGCAACCCAGCAATGCATGCTTCCCAGGAGAGCGCCCCAAGCAGCAGGGTGAGGTGTACCAAGAAGTGGTCTGTGCTCCTAGCTAGGTGTCCAGTGCACCATAATGGCACGTTTACCTGTATGTATGCACATATGCATGTATCCTTCTCCAATCTGTGCTCAGCTGGAGATAATCCATGACAGGTTCAAAACTTACCCGATCAAGACCCAGAATTCAGAGTGGATTCTGAATGCCATGGAGAGAAGATGCTTGGCAGCAAGGTGTTTCTTGCCACCAAAAGCAGCTGTGTTTTTATTGGTGATAGCACTATATGGATTCTTCAGAAGCAGTGTGGGGATGTTCAAGGTTGAGTGAGCACTAGGAAAAGCTTGTACTGTACCAGTGGGTGACTGTTAGTGTGCAAAGACATAACAGAGTGACCTCATTCCCCCAGCAAATGGAGCACAAGGGCTCTGATTTGGTACCTTCCAAAGATTTATTTTGGATTTGTTTGCTGTATTGAGAGTGCTTACTATAGTGAGAGGGAAGCCGTGGGACTAAAATCTGAATTAAGATCTGTTTTCTTCAGTAAGTAGGGCACCAGTGACATTCCAAAAGGCATTTGGAGACCACGACCTCATGTTTCATTGGCTCTGAAGTGATAGGATGAGCCAGGTATTCTCAAATGGAATTTACCAAGGGACTTTCATAGACAACAGCATCAGCAGCCTCCTTCTCTAAGAGATGCTGTGCACAAGCTTGTACGTCGCACCGAGGCACCCAGTGATATGTGTTTCCCCACTTGCAAAAGTCCTGTGAAGTGTGAGTGGCTTCCTGGGACCATAAACAGGAATGTTTGGCGTGATTCGTGGTAGTCGCTGTCCTGGCGTATTTGCAACAAGGGGAAATGTGCTGCTGGGAAACTAAAATATTCAAAGTGGAAAAGTCCTCATCCTGCTTCACAAGGACATTTCCAAACAGTGTCACAGTGTCAGTTACACAAACGGACAACAGGCAGAGCTCAGTAGAATCATTCTAAGTGGCTTAATGGAGAGATGCCTGGAGCAGGGATGGGGTGGAGGTGGGGGGAGGGAAGGTTTCCTCTTGTATGTGGCTATGTTGGGAAATGCAGATATGGAAAACTGTCTTGAAGAAGGGATTTTCTCTTGTCTTAGAGACACAGAAGCATGATTTGTGGTCGAGGTGTCTCCATGGGACTCCAGAAATAGTGACTGCAAACCATGCCTCGTAGCAAAGGTTGCCCCCAGCTGTTCACAGGGATGAGCTCCAAGGAGCACCGTGGTGAAGGGTTGGTGCTTTACCTTTAATTAACCTTTAGTTTCATGTAATGTGATTTAACAGCTACAAATAAGAGGGAGGGGCCAGCATCAAACACCCAGTGGCTTTGAACTTCTGTAATAGTGTTCCTGGTCTGCTGTATTCTGGTGCATGTGGGTAGGCAGCTGCAGGCTTTCAGGCTGGCTTTGCCTTTCTCTTCATTTTCATTGCTTCACACTGGGGCGTGCCTTGGGCCACATGCCAGTCACAACAGCACAGTCCCATGCTGAAACCAACCCATGCTACAAAGCTGTATTGATTTTACAGCACCTTTATGGCCATGTGAAAGAAGCAGAGGGCCTCCAAACAACAAACAATTAAAGCTTAAAAGTGGGTAGGTGTGGGTGAACAGCCCAGAGAAGGGTGTTTAATCAACCACAAGGCCAAGTCTGCACTTCTGCTTCAGCCCATCCTATTTCAGTCTATGTTTCCAATATAACCTGAGAGTTGAGCTCGGCAAGTAAACACCACATAGTTCAGGCAGCAATATGGTCATGGCAGTGCCCCTGCACAGCAGTGTTAACGAACCTCCAGAGGGTGGACAGTGTTGCGATACCTTTGTTTTCTGGGGGGACTGGGCTTAGAGATTTGCCCACATAAATACTTGGAGGTATGCTGGAAGAAAAGTGAGGAGAATGCAATGTCCCTCCTGTTTCACTGGTTGTCTCTACTGGTCTTCGAAGCCAGGTTCCCCAGTTCAGTAACCCTGATGGTCTCTCTATGGAACTAAGTATTTGTAGGAGTCAAGTACTGACCTGGGCCACACAGGTAGCTTCAATTGTGTTTTCTGGCCTCCCCTTGCGATTGTCCCCCAGCACTGGATATTTTATCTACTGCATATTGCAGGTACCCGAAGAAAGATTCTGAAATCTCGTCTCACAAAATGCAACTATCAGCCCCCAGCTGTATTGTAATGGCCAGGGATGTCCCCATCTGGATGCCCGAGGAACGCATCCCATCTTGCTTAGGCCACATGGCCAAGCCCTCGCAGGAACAACTTTCAGGTGCACTGTGACATGCAGGATGCCCAAACCCACTACACTGATGTAGTATCTGCCTCAAGGCAAAGGAAAGGAGGGATCCAGGGAGCTTGGGGGCCACAAGGAAGAGCTAAGAGGGAAGCCTGAGAAACAGAGAGGGAACTGGGCAACAACTTCCAGCGCTGCTCTTAATATGCCTCTTCTCTACCTGTGTTTTTTCCCCTCTTTGAAGGGCTTCGGGTGATCTAACACTCAAAACTGGCTGATGTCAGAGGATGAGCTTCTGTTTTTCTCCTGTGTCTGTGCAGCTTGGGGCACGATGCTGAATTGCCTTTGGGGCAGAAACTGGAGACCTAATCCTCATTTTCTAGCTCAGAGAAAAATTTGAGGCTGATTCCCTCACCTTTTTCCTCTTCTGAGCATCTTCTGTGCTGTAAGCAGAGATGAGACTGACGACTGTTCCTCTGCATTTACCCTTACTTTCAGATGAAAAAAAAAATACTGACCATATTCCCTCCCTATATTCATCACCTGATTTACATTTCATTTATTTCTATAGCCCTGAACTGACATTAGTAACTCATAATAGTAATAATAGGAGTTTCTACTAATAGAACTCCTTCCATCTGTGGAGTTCATATTATGGACAAGCACCATTAGTCCTATTTAGAGATGGATTTAGCTGGTGCAACTTGTCCAAACGCAGACGTGTCTGCAAGAATTGGGACTGAAATGCAAAGGATCCTGATCTTTCATTTGCCCTGTCCTTAGCTCAACCGACCTGGTACAGCCATTTGAGGGTGAGGGAAAAACCATCATTCAAAGGATGAGATGTGATGGATGCTCAGGAAGAAATTGAACCTCATCTCTGGGGACTGCTGAATTTCACAGGGTTGTCCCAAAGCAGCAAAAGGAGCAATGTCCCAAGCTCTGGCCTCTATACTTATCAGCATGAAAAAACCATGAGCGTGAAATCAAACAACAGGCTTCAAACAGGAGCTACAATGACTCTAATTTGTATGTACCATTATTTGATCTTCTAACCTACTAGGTTTAAGGTAAACCACAGTGGAATATCAAGCAGACATTAAATGAAACAGTGTCATTAATTCAATCCAATGAGATATGTTTTATATAACAAAGGGATTTGTTCTGATACTCAAACAATGTATATTAATGAAAGAGTTGAAATAGATTCATTTCGTTCTCAAAGCAAACACATTAAGGAAAGCCATCAAGAAGCAAAGAACATGTTTTTTTTTTTAAACTGTGCTTTATTTAGGGCTAAGCTGGAAAGCGTCATTCAATAATTACAGAAGATTACAAGGAGTTTTAGGGAATTGAGAGTGAAAGAGCAGTTGTATGGAACTGCAGCTGCGTTACACATCTGTACTTCCTAGCTGTGGGCTCAGTCTGGCTGTCCTTGCTCGGGCAAAAAACCCAACACATCCCAGTGGGAGTTCTGCTGGAGTAAGGACGGGAAGATCAGGCCCATTAGGGAATTAAAAATTAATTAAAAAAAAAAATGAAAAAATGAAAGGAAAAGGAAAAAAGGAGCTTGAGATCAAGATAAAAAATAATAAGAAAAACAAATAAGAACATTAAAACAGAATTAAACCAAAGAATCAGAAACAATTATCACACTGCTCAGTTGATGCAAACAAGTGTGAGAATGATGTAAATCAAGATTTAAGACTGTGAAAATAAATTATAATAAATATGATATACTTTAAAATATATGTGTTCTTAAATAATTCATTGTTTTTTTTTTTCTGAGTCAGATTTTTTAAAGCAATGTCTTATTTTTTAACTGCTCTAAAGTCATTTACCAAAGATAAATATCGTGCTTTCATTAAATAGTTTTCCTTGTTTTTCTCTATCATTACAATTAAAAGTCCTACAAAATATGCAAATTTATTTACAGAAAAACAGAGCCAGCATCTATTTTTTTTTTTTTAAACATCCCCGTTTCTCAAAATTCCTTGTAAACAGTTTCAGAAGTTCTTCAAAGAGATTGTTTGCTTAATGTTTGTCTTATACTTAGGTTTTATACTTAGGTTTTTTTTTTTTTTTTTTGGTTTTTTTTTTTTTTTTTTTTTTTTTTTAAGTTTAAGGTTTCTAGGCTAATCACTTGCCCTGAAGGTTTCTAGAGCAAATATGGAAGCTACTGAAGCATAGGATGATGGGAATTTCGCGGACAGCAGATCATGAAGACATGAAGCGTTTAGCTGTGTTTCGTTGTTCAAGTTAGAACTAACGTCTGATAAAAAGACAGCTGTTTTGTTTCCCATTTGCATTGTCTACAGAGTCGAGTTTTATTCTGTTTATTTTGTTAATAGCTGGAATGCTTGCAGTTAAAAAAGCTGCCATAATAGCCATTTATCTCCTTTGTCTCCTTAATAAATAACAGCATCCAACAGCAATTGGCAGAGTAGGAATTTATGCTCAATCTAAACTCTACAAAAATTACAGTTCTACAACATCTTTGTTTTTAGCATTAACGCTAACTTCTATGTAGTATTATTTTTTTTTTGCTTTTTTGTTTTTTTTATTTTTTTATGTTGTCTAATTTTTTTTCTATTATATAGGTATTTTAAACTTTCTTTTTTAAATTCTGTACAACTATTAGGATTTTAAATGGGGAGAGTTAGAAGCATTTACAAACCTTTTCTTGTTTTCCATTTTAATATCAACCATCTTTCCTTTCTCTTTTCTTCTATGCTTTTTAATGTATTTATTTATGTATTTATTTTTTTTTGCTTTTCATAGATATCCATCTAACCTGCCTTTAACAGCGCAATCCTTACGTATTATACAGAAAACCATATGAAAGCTTCATAGACTCTAATTAATGTATAACCAAAGAACCTCCCAAAGTATCAAAGAACTATTATCTTGCCGTTTTAAAAGCATTTAAGCATTTTTTTTTTTAATTTTTATATATTTCTTATAATCGCTCTCAAAAACTGTTTTAGGAACAGCTCAGAGAAAAGGAAAGAACTTCCATATTTTACATACAGCTACAAGTCTGCGGTAAAAAGTTTTGTCCTTTGGTCCCTATATAGCTAAGGAATGACAGATAAAGATGCTCAGTGACTGTTACCATGGGTCGCGCATGGTAACCGCATCCTTGGTGGCAAACAGGCACTCCTTTGTCAGTATCCAGGTTTGCATCTCCTGTTTGAAGAAAAGCCGCTGTGGTGATATCAGTGTTTCTTCAGAAATCCTGGTTGATCTTGCTCCTGTTCTGATTTTACTTATGTGTTTGTTTGTTTGTTTTCAAGCGCATGTCCTTCGAAGTCAGCAGATGTGATACTTTTCTTGAAGAAATGTTACAGTCTAAACAATCAAAGAGAGAATAAGTCTGAAGTCTTCAGCTTGATTGATATTTGCTGATATGTCAAAGGTGTAATCCAACAGTTCCCGTTTTTTTTTAATATAGATATACTTTTTTGTGTTTTTTTGTTTTGTTTTGTTTTTTTTGTTTGTTTTGTTTTTCTAATTGTGGCCCATTCAGCTGCTGCCCTAAAAAATGAAGAAGATCATTGCAAATTAAATCAAAAAGGGAAGGAGGAAGTAGGAAAGGAGGGGGATATTTGGGACAGGGGAAAGAGACCTAAAAATGAAAACAAAATTAAAAACAAGTCTGTTCGTTTGGGCCCAATCCTGCTCCTGTTGAAAGTAACGGGTGTTTTCTTCTCCCTTCAATTGGGACAGGATGGGGTTTCTGCTTTAGTGGTTTGCTTTTTGAGTCATTGGCTCTGATTCTGCTCCCACTCACGTCAACAGAAAGATTCCCCTTGACTTAGTGAGAACCGGATCAAACCCAAAGTGAGCAAGGTAGTCACGATCATGATAGAGAAAAATACAATTATTCCTAATAGTAATAATCATCATAAATCAAATAATAGTGAGGGATGTCTATTTAAATCTGTATCACTATGTATGTACAGATAACTACATTTTAATTATTTTTAAGTGCCACTTTACAATGCCAGATCACAGTCTTGCTTGGTGGGCTTTTGTAGTGTGAAAGGCATTGAGAAAGGATTCTTCTACATTTTAATGGGATGCTGTCTATGACAGTGTATGAGCGTTCTGTGGAGACATAGCTGCCAATAACATCTACATCTTTTGTGAATGTCAGAAAGTGGGACTTTGAACAGGTAATTTATAGGAGGTTAAATAAAAAAAAAAGACTGTTGGAATAAACTTTTTTTTTGAAAAAAAAAAGTAAAGCTAACATTTCTTAAATAAAAAAAGTTATTTAAAAAAAATGTAATCATGATCCGACTAGGCTTGACATTTAAGTAGGATGCTTAATCATTAAGGATTAGCTCTTATCTCTTTCTAGCAAGCAGGTTCTTCTTATACACTTGGTGATTTATTACATCAAGAAACTTAGAAACTGCAAAAGGTCCACTCTGGTGGAAAAGTGTCATGCGGAATATCAATCCATGCTGGCAGGTTTTCACACTGTTGGTTCAACAAACAGCAAACCGTACACAGCAGTCTAAACAATTACAACACCAAAAATAATAATAGAATAAAAAAATAAAAAACACTCGTCAAGGACCCTTTTTCAGTTGTAAACAAAAAGATGCATTTTGCTTTTTGATCTGGATGTTTTTGGTTATTTTTTTTCCCCATTCAAAACAACCCCTCCCTCCCCCTAAGCAATTAATTTTGGCTGGAGTCGCTGTAATACAGAACCTTAGAATTAGGAATTCTTGAAAAGACATACAATGAGGCTTTTCTTGGGGTTGGTTTTTTTTTTTTTTTTTTTTTGGATTGCTATAGTTTTCAAGCTACTGTTACTATCATTTTGCTTTTGGTTTTATTGTTATCATTTGTTTTTAAAATTTTGGAGAGTGATTTGAAATATCCTAAGGGGTAAAGAAGGCGTCAATTGAAAAAGGCCCCCAATTCTCCGGAAAAAAAATAAAATCACAAGATTTTCAGTGCAAAAATATTAACCACACATTTTTTTCTCTCTCTTTTTTTTTCCAAATTATCTATAACGTTATAACAATCCCATTTTTTCTAAAGAATTAGGAATCCATCTTTTTTTTTTCCTTCTATGTGACAACTAGAGAAGCATAAAACGCTGACGAGAAATCAAACGACAAATAAAGAAACCACTGCAAGCACCAAAAACGAAACGAAAATGAGCACAGCAAAAAATTGTGGCAGCACAAAGTCAAAAAAGGCACATGTGATCATGACTGGCCAATCATCAACTGATACAACATCCAAGAAAAATGCTTCAATCACGGCACCTGCACGAAACTTGACGGCATGTCATGCAACCAATTCTTAGCTTGTTACATGACGCCATCATGTCACACTTTCAACTTCGAGTTGATTTGAACTTACGGCCTGGGGGACTGTATTCTCCACTTTCATGTCATTACGTGAACTTTTTTCCTAGCTCAGCGCGAGACTGTGGTGGATTTGACTGGCTCTTGGTTGGTTTTGTTGGAATTTGATTGAATGACAAAAGAAGAAAAGATTTTTTTTATATATATATATTTATATATAGTGTGGAAAAAGGGAAAGGTAAGGAAAGAAGATATATATAAAAATAATAATTAAAAAAAAGTTACAAACACAGCATCAGTCAAAAAGCTCCAATGGAAATACTTGCCGTTAAACTATATAAAACAAAACAAGAAAGAAAGCAAAGCAAACAAAACCAAACAGAAATAAAGAAAGGAGGAAGAAAAGAAAGGAAAAACAAAAGGATGGAGGAGGCCTAGCCAGAGACACACACGTAAAACACACATTTAAATGTAGACACACAGTCAACAGTGAACAGTAACAGAACGCTGTGCAGCGGCTGTTGAGGAGAGCATGCACTGAATGAATGAGCGCAGACACAGATCGGTTTGCAAAGTCTGAAAAATAAATACATTCACTGCCAACCAGAATGCTTTTGTTAGCACCAGCCTCTCCCGCACCACCCCCAGCCTCCGGGGCATTGCGGGACAGCTAGCCAAAGTCCACTGGGAGCTGTGCCATTTCCTTGGATAGACTCCGGAGCTGGCACTGCTCTAATGCAATTACATCCCAGAAAGTTTAAAGTCATGGGGGAGTAATAGACCAAGAGCTGCTTTGGCTACTGAGAATTAAAGGAAAAAAAAAAAGAAAAAAAAAAGAAGAAGAAAAAGAAAAGCAACTACTGCTAGTGGTTGCATGTCTATTTAGTGGTTCTCAGGACGGCAGGCTGCAGATACAGCAATGCTGGTATGGTGTGAGAAGCAAACTTGTAGAAGGATTCAGAAGACATGATGGTCCCTAAATCAGCATTATTAAAAGAAGGAAATTTACTGCTTTGGTGTTTGGCTTTGGCCTGATTTAAAAAAAAAATGGAAAAAAGTGA